>NW_026000168.1:15253275-15322351 GCF_001458135.2 Marmota marmota marmota
TTTTTTTTTTTTTTTTTTTGGGGGGGGAGGTACTTGGGATTGAACCCACGGGTGCTTAACCACTGGCCCACATCCCCACCCCTTTTTAATATTTTATTTAAAGACGGGCTCTCACTGAGTTGCTTAGGACCTTGCTAAGTTGCTGAGGCCAACCTTGAACTCATGATCCTCCTGCTTCAGCCTCCCAAGCAGCTAAGATTATTTTTAATATAACTATACAGATTGTGTGTATGTGTGCGCATGCACGCGCACACACACACACACACTTGCTCACTGAGTAGTAGAAGACATCCAGGCTAGGGAAGGATCACTCTAGCTGGGGACATTTTAACTCCTCTACCTCCTAATGGGACCTTGAAGAAGTAGTCCTGAACTTTCACTCCCTCCTGGTTAGAACAGCAGAGCTATAGACAGACCCAAAGTTGAGCATCAACTTAAGATTTTTAACTTTATGCTGGCATGAAACTGATAGGCATTTGGTAGACTGGGTTTTTGGATCTTGAATTTGGACCTTTTGTCGGGATAGCAGTATGCAGTCACATCCCTTCTCAGTGCTGGGCAGAGCAGCCAGCCACAGCTCCCAGCCAGCCCCTCGACCGCAAGGAGAAAAAAGTGACCCCCTACAGTGTACCATGTTGCTCAGCCATGATGCCCAAGAGTTTTAGGTGTATTCGGTGCATTTTCAATTTAGGGTATTATCAATTTCATGAATTTATCATGTGGGATCCGATCACCAATCTGTCTACCACACTCCAAGGTCAGCATTTAGGGGGCAGTGGACAATGTACATCCCTAGGCCTGGTGAGCTCCTCTCAGTCCGTGCAGGCTCCTTACCCCCACACTCACTTTTATTTTGGAGCTGAGGCAGATGAGGTGACACTTGAAGAACAGACCAGAGGGGACCATCAGAAGACCCTACTCCCCCCTCCTATATCCTCTGCCTCTCCTGACCACTGCCCAGCTGTGACCAACCATGGCTCTCAGTCAGCCTCCACACAGAGACCTCAGAGGGTCTGTGTGGGACAAAGGGGTTTTGCCTTTGTCTGAATCTGGGTTGCTCATTAATGTGGAGCTGCTGTACCTGGGGACCAGGGGTCTGGGAGAGACTTTTGGGCTACCTACGTCCTGTCAAGGAGGAGATTAAGTGCAGGAATCGAGGCCCTGCAATCCCAGGCCTGAGATGGGTGAGGCCCTTTCTGCTGAATGGGATCCAGGTTTCACTTGTGGGAATGGACTGCTGTGACCTGTGCTGGGTTCCAAAAGTTGTAGCAGCCCTGCTTCTGTTTCTCAGCCTTCCGCTGATATACTCTGCCCCCTGACTTCCAGAACCTCTGTCCACTTCTTCCAAGGAGGTATAAAAGTTTGCGGGGAGCTTTCCCCTGTGTTCCTGTTGCTCAGAATAGCCCCACTTTTAGACTCTGTCTCTCTCTTCCTCCCTCCCTCCTGCTTCCCTGGGTCTTACCCTATAGCAATGGAGGAGCTGGACAGGCATTGAACTTGGGCTGGGGAGTCTGGGGTACAGGAATTAAAAGTGCCCAGTGCTTTATCCTGAAGTATGTGTTCTGCATGATGTTAGTAAGCACAGCAATTCCCTCTTATCCTTGGGGAATACATTCTGAGACCCCTGGTAGATAACTGAAACTGTGGATAATACCAAACCCTATATTTTTTTCCTATACATATGTACACACATACCTATCCTAAAGTTTAATTTACAAATTAGTCACAGAACACAATTAACAACCATAACAATAAAATAGAAAAATTATAATATACTGTAATAAAATTACCAGCATCACTACTTTCGTACTTTGTGGTCATTAGTAAGTAAAATAAGGGCTAGTTGAATGCAAGTTTTGAGATACTGGGATAGTAGAGTTGATAACTGAGACAACTGCTAAGTGACTGACAGGTAGCATATATACTGTGGATACACTGTAAAAAGGATGAAAGACTGGAGAAAGTGGGACAGTGCAGTATTTCATCACTGTAATCAGAATCCTTTGCAATGGGACACCTACAATTTGTTTATTTCTGGAATTCATTTAATATTTTTCTGACTATGGTTGACCACAGGTAACTAAAGCCTTGAATAATGGGGAGTGGGGCTACTTTATTATTTTGGAAAAAGAGGAAACATGCTGGGAGAGTGTATCTTTCTTAATAAGTTTTTAATAGGTTTATTGAGGAATGATTTGCATACCATAGAATATACACCTTTTAAGTATACAGTTCAATCATTTTTGGTAAATTTACCAGGGGTGATGCCATCATAGTATAGGTGTCACCCGAATAGGACCTCTCACACCCATTTAGAGTTCATCTCCATTCCTACTTTCAAGCAACTACTCATCTACTTTATGTCTCTTGCTTGTGGACTTGCTTAGTCTAGATATTATATACAAAGGGAATCATATAACTTGTGGTCTTTCATGATTGGCTTCTATCATGAAGCATGATAGCTCCAAGGTTTATCCACGAAACCTATGGCATGCATGGATCAGTACAGATTGCCCCTTACCTGCAGTGCCTGGGACCAGAAGTGTTTCAGATTAGAGATAATAGAATATTTGCATATGCATTCTGTGATATCTTGAGGATAGGTCCCAAGTCTAAGCACAAAATTAATTTGTGTTTCAGAGACACCTTGTACACATAGTGTGAAGGTAATTTTAGACAATACTTTCAGTGTGTCTGTGGTTTTTATTGTGACCTGTCCCATGAAGTCAGGTATGGAATTTTCTACTCATGTTGTCATGTCAACACACAAAAAATTTCAGATTTTGGAGCATTTTGGATTTGAGATTAGGGATGCTCAACCTGTACTTTATTCTTTTTTGTAGTTAGATAAAATTCCATTGCATGAATATGTCATGTTATTTACCCATTCATCAGTTGATGGACATTTGGGTGGCTCCCACCTTGGGCTATTAGGAATAATGTTGTCATGAACATTTATGAATTTTTGTCAAATGTGTGTTTTCTGTTCCTTGGGTATATGTCTAGTGGAATCGCTGGGTTT
Source organism: Marmota marmota marmota (assembly GCF_001458135.2). Lineage (NCBI taxonomy): Eukaryota > Metazoa > Chordata > Mammalia > Rodentia > Sciuridae > Marmota > Marmota marmota. The sequence continues at coordinate 15,256,298 of NW_026000168.1, forward strand.
TTGTGTTTAACTTTTTTACAAAACTACCAAACTGTTTTCCAAAGTGGCAGAACTGTTTCACATTTCTACCAACAATATAATAGGGTTCCATTTCTCCACATTCTCACACAAAATCATTATTGTCTGTCTTTTGTATTATAGCCATCCCGGTGGGTGTGACGGGGCAATCTCATCATGGTTTTAATCTGAATTCCAGTGAGGAGCACTTCTAAATAAATTTGGGAAACACTGGGTTAGATGAAGCCATAAAGATGTCTGTTTCAGGACTTCTCAGAGATCCTTTAGTGTTCTCCTAAGTATCTAGAATCCCTAAAGGAAGTCTGGAGTGTGCAGTATTTTCTCAGATAAGATCCCAGTGTGACCTGAGAACCTAGGACATCTGGGAGGATGGGTGTTCTTTAGGAATCTTTAGCCGAGGTCAGGGGTCAGCAAATTATCTTCCAATTCCCATCCGCTGCTGTGATTTTTGTAAATAAAGTTTTATTGGAAGAGAGCCACACCTCTGCTTTTACAAATTGCAGGTGGCTGCCCTCACTCTTCAGGGACAAAGCTGAATGGTTAGAGAGGGACTGTGTGGCCTGAAAAGCCTGAAGTATGTACAGTCTGGTCCTTTATAGAGGAAGCTTACTGAACTCTGGCCTGGGAGTGCCTGGTGCATGGGCAAGAGTCTACTTCACCTGTGGATGGACTTGATACTATGTCTGGGGACCCAGGAAGCACCTGGTGAGGTGCTTGTGGGATGGATAGAATTTTGATGGCTTGGGAGAACCAGGAAGGACATTCCCTGTTAAGGGACCAGCAAATCGAATGCTGGAAAGTGAAGAGGTGCTGGGGACTGATAGGGACTTATGTGGCCAAAGAGGAGGTTTCTTTTCTTTTCTTTCTCTTTTTTTTGGGGGGGTGGGTACTGGCGATTGAACCCAGGGGCACTTTACCACTGAGCTCCATCCCCAGCCCTGTTTATTTTTTATTTTGAGGGTCCCACTCTGTTGCTATGGGCTTCATTTAGTTGCTGAGGCTTCCCTCAAACTTACTATCCTCTCGCCTCAGCCTCCCAAGTCACTGGATATGTCACCACACCCAGGTTTTTGCAAGGATAGAAGAAATTGGAAAGGTCACTTCAGACTCCTCAGGCCAATTTAGGTTCTCAATTCTGCTCCTTGGCTCCCAGAGGTCCTGACTCTATTCACAAGGATACAATTCTGGTCCATCTCCCCCAAGATAAGGAGGAGGTTCTGAACTGTCACTGGAATTCAACATACGTGGCTCCCTGTTCTGTCTCTGCCTTCCTGGACATGTCACCTCTCCCTAAGCCACAGTTTTCTTATCCATAAAATAGGAAGAAGAGTTGCCCTCCCCTCAGAAGATGCTAGGAAGGTGAGATGACCTTCTGCACTTGGTATGCTAGGCCCTAGCGGGCAGGTGGGACATGGCAGCTGTCACTGCCCGTGGAGTCTTGTGACCCATGTATAATAATCTCCCCGAGGGCAGAGCAGCATGCTCATTTGCCCCTGTAGTAATGATCCTTAGGGGTGCTCATCATATAGGTGGCACTCAGTAAGTGTCCACACAAGGAATGCATGATGCCAAGCCCTAAAATTCATGCCGAGAAGGGGCCTCGCTCTATCTGCATCCTCAGCTTGGTTTCGGGCCCTGTGCTGTGGACATTATAGGAGTCCCCCTGCCCCCATGCACGGGAAGAACTGGGGGAACTGCCCTTCTCTCTGCACTGAAAACTGTGAGCAGAATCCCCAAGGCGGTTCCCCCTCCCCACCAGGGGCAGGAAAAGCACACTTGTTTTGGTGATGGGCCTTTTTTTGTTGGTGCGTTGGTTGCTTTGGGAGACCAAGCAAAGCTATTTATAGCTTCGCCTCCATGCCAGCTTTTAGGGCAGTCTCTACGTCCCTGGCAGCACTTTCCTCCATGGCAGGTTAAAGAAAGGTGATCTGTTTGTGGGCTCCGTGCAGGGCATGAAGATGAGGCCTCCCCAGGCCGGGCTGGGAGCTGTTCCCGCAGGGCCTCTCCCAGGCTCCCCGTTGGAGGGAGGGGCCCATGCTGTTCTCCAGCTTGGCTGTCTCTGGTCACACCAGCCCTGGCTGCTCTGAGAGGCAGTTTTCCTCTCCCCAGAGCCCGCCCCTCTGTGTATGTGAGACACCAGGAGGGAAGCAGGTGTGTCGGCATCAGAAAAGAACTTGGTTCCAAATTCTGACTCGGGCAAGCTAGGCAATTGACTTCACCTCCCTGGGCTTCAGTTTCTCAATATACAAAAGGGGTCAGTCGTCGGCCCTCCATGGGTTCTGAACCCCAGGATTCAACCAAGCATGGGTTGAAAATATTTAGAAAAAATTATACCTGTCAGACCTTTTATTTCCCCTTGGCATTGCCTAAACAATACAGTGCATTAACTATTTGCATATCGCTTGTATCTTCTTGGGCAGTGGCGGTAATCTTGAAATGACTTCAAGTACACAGGAGGATGTGCACAGGTTATGTGCGAATACTGTGCCATCCTTTATAAGGGTCTCGAGCAGTCGTGGACGTGGTATCTGCAGGGCTCCTGGAACCAGTGCCCTGCAGAGACAGAGCCAACTGTGATGATCTCCTAGCATCAGTTAGTGGCTGTGAGGACAGAGCAAAGGGGGACGGGAGCCTCTCCCATAGCACCCTCCACTGCCAGCTCTTTTCCATTTGGTTCCTTCCTCCGTTTCTTAATGTGGACGCATTCGGTTTGCTTTTAGTTCACCTCTTGGTTTCCTCCCGCTCCTTCCCTCCCTCCCAGCCCTGTGGAAAGGATGTCTCCACCCCTAACTCCTCCACCTGTGGATTCTTTCTCTGCCGCATCTTAAAGCCATTACCCACTTTCCTCCTCTCTCATCCTCATTCCCTTCTGGAAACTTCTCCCTCCCCATGTACCATCCCGGTCACTCCAACCCGAAAACAAGCAAGGCTAAGACAGGCTGGGAACCCCATGGCCCCTGCAGTTTCCTGCCAGAGCTAAACTTCCTAAAAAGAGCCACCTCACTTAGGGTCCCCCCATCCATCTGCTCCCCCACCCAGTCTCCCCCACCAGGCCCTTCTCCCGTCTCACCCTAGGCTGCACCAGGGCATTTGGCACTGAGCTGATTGACCCCAGGAGACTCCATCTCCCTTTGCCTCTGGGGACACCCCTCGTATGGTCACCCCTCTGGCTCTCTGCCCACTCACTCTTGGCCTCCTTCAAGGGCTCCTCCATTCCTCTCTGTACCCTCGAATGTCAGGATTCTGAGGACTCAGGTGCAGGACCTGTCTCCTCCCCTTCCTTAGCTCTTAAGGACCTCAAGTGTGAATGTCCTCCCTGCCTCTCTCATCAAAGTTTTGCACCCAGAGACCCGGTAGCTTTTGGGTGTTGCATGGACCTAGTGGTGCCCCCTGCCCCGCCCTCACCTCAGAATCATTTTGTCTTAACAATTGGCCATTGACCACCTTCTCCTTCACCCTGTTTGCTGCCTCACACCTGCTCAGATGATGACCCGCCCTCCTCATCTGTCCAGGCATCCACAGTGGGAACCTGGTGCCAGCCCAGCCCTCTTTCTCCGCTACCCACCATGCCAGGCAGTCACTTTCTACTCCACCACATTCAAACTCATTCATTTCTCTCCAGTACCTTTCCCATCCCTGGACCCAGACCCTCCCCATTAATTGCCTGAAGGCAAAATCCTCTGCACTATGCCCCCTGCCCTGTCTCACCCTTCCTGTCCATTCTTCCTGCTACAGCCAAAGAGGGTTTCCTGAAACATACATCTGGTAGGGTCTCATCCCTATTTAGACCTTTCTAGGCTTCCTCCATCCTCAGGATGCAGCCCCAGCCCCTCAGCAAGGCCTACACTGCACCTCATCCTGGCCCCACTTGTCACCACCACTTGGCTGCACCGACCAGAGACACCATGCCCTTCCTTGGCCTCACAGAGCTTTCTCTGCAGCTTCTCAGCTTTTGCCCTTGGTAGCCTTTCTGCCCCAAGTGCCCCCACCTTCTTTGCTAACTTTCCTCCTACTTTGAAGGACCCAGCCCCATCCCCCAAAACTCTGATACTGCCCTCAATCCTCAGAGAGGGTCCCCTGCCTTGCCTCGGGCTTCACCACCCTCACCTCTCCGTGCTGTGTGCTCTGACTGCTCCTTCTCTGCCTTTCCCATTAGGCCTTGAGCTCTTTCAGGACCTCTGGGCTTGGCACAGTACCTGGTGTGCTTGATGGCACTTTCATAAGAATTACTTGAATAAATTAATACCTACATGAATGGCTGGTGCTATACACTCCTTTTATCTGGCGCACAGAGACATATAAGATAGCTTTGTGGTGTGCGTGGACTGTAGCTTTAGTCTATAAAGAACGAGGAAGGCAGTGAATGATTCCAGGGTTAGGAGGAACCGGGGGCAAAAAGTGTGGGCTCTGCAGCCAGAACCCCTGGACTCTAGTTGAAGCCCTGTTGCATGCTCCTGATGTGACTTCTGTCGAGTTCCTTAACCAGTCTGCACCCCATTTTCCCATCCTTGAGATGGCAATGGTTTTTGAACCAGTCTCAGGGATAGGGGTGGGTTAGATTCATGTATGCTTGGAGAGCCATGGAAGGTAGACATCCTTATTCCCATTTTACAGGTAGGGAGGAAGCTAAGACTAGACAGGTGATGTCACCTACCTAAGATAGAGCAACTGGCAAGATGCAGAGCTGGGATTTGAGCCCAGCGTGTCTCTGCTTGTGCCAAGGGCTGGAGGTGCCTGGACACTATACCTCCAAACTCTGATTTTAGCATCTGGGTGGAAATCTCCAGAAATCTGTTGCTATGGCCTGAAAAAGGTGCTTCAGGAAGAATCTGTTGTAATGCCTGGCATATAATAGATATGCAATAAATATTATTTGCATACATGAATCTCCCTGTAGAGGCCTACCTCATCATCTGCACTTCCTACGTCCCGAATGCTGTTGGGAGGTTCGTTCCTGGGCCCTGGCTGGCCAGCATGTTGGCAGTGAATTCTTCCTTATTCAGACCTCTCTTCTGTCCCAGTGCTTCATCAGGGAGGGTCATTAAGAAAACTCTTTCCCAGAAAGAGCTGTGCCTTCCCCCAAGTCTCAGAGTTGATTGTCCCAGCCCCCACACTCTCAAAGGCTGCCCTGTGGGTTTCAAAACAACCCTGCAGGCCGAGAACTGGCTGCTGAGCCCCGCTTTTTTTTTTTTTTTTTCTGGAAACTGAAGGTCCATTCCTGGTGAAAAATCAGTATCAGTAAATTCATCCTCCATGGCTTTCAGCTCTCTGCTTCCCGTTCTGACAACGAGGTTGTTCAGTTACATGAGAGGGCACCAGGGCAGACTGCAGGACTCAAAAGTTGGTAGCATCCAGAATGCGGAAGAGAGGGGACCGAAGCCAGCTCACTCCTGGCAGCTCTGCCCATCCTGTCTCACTCCATCCCTATGCAGTTTTAATATCCGTGTCTCCGGTTCAAAAGACAAGTATATCAAAGAATGCACGGATGGGGCGGGGTGGTGGCTCAGTGGTAGAGCACTTGCCTAGCACACGCGAGACACTCACTGGGTTCTATACTCAGCACCACATAAAAAATAGTAAAGTTATATATTTAAAAAATGCATGAATATGTGTGCATGTGCCCCTACTAGCTATGGAGGCCCTGTAAGTATGTCTTTCATGAAAAGTTCTGAGTCGGGAGCAAGAGAGTCAGGGCACACCCAGGTTATTACCATCTGCCATGACCCAGTTTCCTTGTTAACTCTGGTTATACCTTCTCACTCACCACCTGATGGGCTGTCACTGGGATTGCTTTGGGTGACTATATGTAAAGCAGTATGTATATGTCAGCTATGAGCCTCCTAATTTGGGGACAAGAGAGTTGGTGGATATTCTCAAATTCCTTAAAGAATCTCAGAAGAGTCTATTTCTAGGGAGAAAATCTATCCCTGCAGTAACTTCTCAAAGGATCCTTATAGTATGAGCAAGAAATAGACTTCGTTGTTTTATGCTATTGAGATGTTTGGGAGCTCTTGTTGCAGCAGCATAATCCAACCTATCCTGACTACTTCAGGGGGTGTGGGAAGGTTTCCTGGAGGAAGATATTGAGCCACACTTTGAAAGATAAATGCAACTGAACCAGAAGAGGAAGAAAATAGATGCTTCCTTCCCAATTTCCCTTTACTTAAAAAAAAAAAAAAAAAAAACACTTGGATGGCATTTGTAGCTCATTCCTTTATGACCAGGAAATCTCCCTCTGTGGTGCTCAAACCTCATTGTGGTTTAGAAACTGGGTTTGTAGCTCACTGGAAGCCATTCTGCGAAGATTGGGGTTCCATGGGTCTGGGGTAGGTCTCAAGAATGTATTTCTAGCAAGCAATGAAAGGACCATATACTGGGATATCCTACTGTTATAATATGGATTCTCTTAAAATCCTCTTCTGTAATAATGCCTAACATTTTTAAACCAAATCAAGCAGGAGAGCTAACACAAAAGAAGCAAATCAAGTAAAGGTCATTACCATAAGTGAGTGGCTTCTTTCTTGGAAGAATTAGTAGCTTGAGCTTCTTTTCTATCCAACTTCTCCTAGTAGAGTGTCAAAGTCATATCATGCTTACCTTTAATCCTCAGTATCTAATAGAGTGCCTGGCACATATTAGGTGCTCAGTAAAGGTGTATTGAAATGGCTGTTCCCGCTTCTCCTGATCCAAAAATCTGGTTTCCTTTCTAGTAACTCTGATTCTGCACACAGTCTGATTTTGTTTGGGGGCCTGCCTGATTTCTCCCGTGGGGGTTGGGGCTGGAGGAAGCCTGCTGACCAGTGCTAATTGGTGTCATTGAGTAATTAATGCAGAATCAGGCCCGGAGCGGATTCCCAGGGAGACAGACACTGAGGGCTGCTTTCATGCTTGGTGGGATGGGAGCTCCTTTCTCAGAGGACATTCTCAGAGCACCGAGCAGACTGGCACAGACTGGTGGGGGGTGGTTTGGCAGCCAGAATGGGGTTCGTGGAGCAAGTTTAGGGGGGGTTTGTGTTGGTGCCATGGCTCTGCACAATATGGAGCGTGGCGCGTTTGACTTTAAAGAAACACAAACCCAGGCGTGGGCTCTGGGAGCCAGGCCTGTGTTGACTCTGAAGAATTGATGGGTTCCAAGGGAAGGCTGTGGCTGGAGACATTCGCCCAGCACACCCAGGTCCCCACTGTCTTGTGGCCTGGGCCCTCTGGGATACCCTTAACCTATGGCATGATATCAAAGGCTCCAGGTATACCTTCCCTTTTTACCCTTCCTGCTATTTCCTCTCCCGCTCTGCACACTCAACTCTCTGTTCCCGAAGTGCACCCGCCCCTTCTTCTGAGTTTAGCTCAGCCCATTTCCTTGACCTAAAATAATATCTATTCCCTCTTTCTATTGGCTCAGTTCCACTCATCTTTCAAAAAGGGCTTCACACATCATTTCTGTCAGGAACATTTCCAAACTCCCTGAAGCAGTCAGGATGGGATGGTTTTTGCTGCAGTAACAAGTGCTCAGAGAGCAACATAGCTTAAAACAGCAAAGTTTAATTCTTGCATATTTCATCTGTGACTTGGGATGGCATGAGAGCTCAGGTTATTCTTCAGGGACTCAGGCTTCTTGAGGCTGTATCTTGACACTTTTCAATGTTTCAATAATGATAACAAGGGAAAGGGAGGCTGGTGAACCATGCCGCCTGCCTGAAGCAAGTCCTGTGGTTACCCTTGAGTTTGTCAGGATGGGGGTATGCAGTCTTCCCTTAGGAATATGGAAAGTTGTGGATGGTAACACGGTCTCCCAGGCACCCTCAAGATAGGTGGCTCTGGTCTTCCCTAACCCCCTGAGCCACATCTTTTTGCCCCCAGGAGAGAGGATTCATAGAGGCCAGGGGCTAATTCTCATTTCTTTGAGACAACCAGGCCCAGCCCAGCGTTTGGCTTAGAGAGGATGCTTGGCGAATGGCAGGGGTGGGTGCATCCCTTCCCTTCAGGCTTGGCTTTGCTGCACGTGGACCGCAGTGGGCCATCTTCAGCCCCATGACTCTCTGCCTTCCCTCTGCAGGCGCCGGGTCCTGGCCATCTCTGATGGGATCGAGCACATTGGGAACCTCCGCTGGGAGCTGGCCTTGTGTCTCCTGGCAGCCTGGACCATCTGCTACTTCTGTATCTGGAAGGGGACCAAGTCGACAGGAAAGGTAAGAGTTCTCACCTTGAACGACCGCGGGCAGTAGAAGGCGTGAACCGTCCTTGTGTAAGCTCACAGTTGACCCAGAACATGCCACAGGGTTCTGATTGTGAATACCAACTTTTAAGTTGGGTGTCAGGAAGAGCACTAGACTGGAAGTCCACCCCGGAGCCCAGAGTTAGCTCCACTGCGTATCTGCTGCGCACCTCTAGGATGTGCTTTTTTTACCTTCTGAGCTTCCGTTTGCTCATCTGTGAAATGTCTGATCCTTTTTGAGTTGAGAGCCACGTGAGATAAGGTGGAGTTAAAGTGGGAAATGCTAAACTGCTAGGATTGATTCTTTTATCAAGACACAGCTCCAGGCATGCACCAGGGCAGGGGGTGCCGGCCGTCGCCACTGACAGACTGTCTTTCTCACTCACCTGCAGTCTGTAGAGGGAAGAGCAACAGCTTCCATCTTGCAGTCTCACTGTGCCACATGCACCAACCAGGTGGCCTTCAGGGTTGCCACCTGATTAGGGGAAGAGAAGTGGAAGAAGGCGGCCAGCTCATAACCACATTGGCCTGGAAGTTACACGTGTAACAGGACTGTGGCCAGCACCCAAAGCACAGCCTTACCTAAACCACAGGGGAAGCCAGAACTCTAGGGAAGCACAGAAACCTTTGGCCAGTGAGCATATCATGTGCCATAAGGATCAATACAGAGGTTAGAAATGTGAATTTCCTGGACAAATCCAGCTCACTTATCTATTTTACTTCAAAAAAAACAGAAGGGGTAGGGCACAGGGAATTAAATGCCAACATTTAGAAATTAGGAGATTTCACATAGAAATTCTGATCCTCTTATCCCTTGGACAGTAAGATTTGGCCACACCAGACTTGGCATACCCACAGCAGCACGTGGGTGAGTGACCAGTAGCCTCTTCCTCCTGGGAATGTTCTGGATGGCCACAGTCCCCACCATTCCTTATTGCCCCTGATGCTGTGGCTAAGTCTCAGAGCTGTTAGTTTCTTCTTTCTTGCGTCACAGGAAAGAGACAGATGAAGCATTCTGTATGCCTGAGTGAGCCCCCATCACTCCTTGGCCTCCTGGTTGTGATTGACATGTTTCTCATAAGCCGGGTTCTAAGTATTTGGCTGGGGCAGGGGGCTGGAGATAAAGCCTTCAAGGAAATGGGAGCTTAACCACTTGGGGCCCTTATGCAAAAGATGGGTCTGCTTCATTCCTACAGGGGTGGGTAGGATAAAGGGGAAACTACTGGAACATTAGAGGTGGGCTGGCCTGTGTGGGGAGGTTAGGAGCATAGAGCAGCATGTGAAGAAGGAGGGTTTACTAAACCTAGTCATACTGGTGCCTGGGGACCACAGAAAGTAGAACGGGAACACGCATGTCCCTTCAGCCACGGTGATTCTGCTCCTGTTTGCTTTCTCTAGCTTGTATCATAAAAGCAAAAGGACTCGCCTCTTTTTCCAAACATAAAATCGTCGCATTAATATTTGACTTCGGTCTGCATCCAGGCTGTTCCTCGTTCCCCTCTTTGCTGCCTCTTCTGGCCAAAGAAGAGGGGACCCAGTGGAGGGGTTAAGAAGCAGGGTCCGCAGTCAGCACTCACACCCCAGGTCTGTCACTCGCTCGCCGTGACCTGGGGCACATCAGTTCACGTCTCCAAGTTTCCATTTCCCCTTCTAAGCAGCGAGGTGGGCAAGAGAGCGCACTGAGTGAGAGTCAACTTCGAGGATGTGCCATTGAGTGCTTAGCAGTGTGTGTGACTCATAGTTGATAAGGATTAAATGGGGACTTGTAAATTTTTTGTTGTATAAAGATAAAACATATTCATTCAAGAGAAGTAGTTTCTGAGGTATCTACCACACACTTAGCATTATTCATCGTGTTTCCAAAATCAAGTACAGCACAGCTGGAGTCCCACCCAGGTAACACGTGGACGTGCCTGTGGTGGCTTAGAGAAGGGAAGAGGTATTGTTACCATGGCTTCCACGGCCACCACTTCTTGGGAATCCATGTGGAGGCCTGTGGGGCCTTGCAGGACTTTATGTGGTCAGGAGAAGGGCTTCCTGGATGAAGTTTTGGTACACTGGCTGTGCCCACATGTGGCCTCCATCTCTTGGGTCACAGCAGAATCTGTTTCCACCCAACCCTCAGGAGAAAGCTCAGTATCATGGTGGGGCCACATGGCCCCTGGCTGGGTGACGGAGCCCAAGCGTTGGAGAATTACTGTGTGAGAACTGGGGTTTCCAAGAAAGGCAGGCAGGCTTTGGTCTAGGAGATTTCCAAAGAGGCTTGTGGGGAAGGCGAGGAAATAACCATTCATCCTGTCTTTTACACACTTGGCATTCTGCTAGGTGTCTTCCTTCTATGTGAGTGCATCACACCTCCCCAGTGGGGGGAAGTCGTTGACGTCTCTGTAGGTGGACAGCCAGAAGATAGGAGCCATTAAGCAGCCTGGAAATAGTGGTATGGCAACTCTGCACCTCAGCGCTGACCACAGAGCTACCCTATCCTTGCCTCTCTTGGGCTTTTGATTGATGTGGGAACTTTGTGTTGTTTTGAGTGATCACCCTACACACATCATCCCGAGCCTCCGTTTTCTCATCTCCAGTAGAAGTGGTAACGGTAGCAGTAGTGACAATGATCCACAGTAAATAGTTAATTACTGTTTTTTAATGTTTTAGTTGTAGTTGGACACAATACTTTTATTTTATTTATGTATTTATTTTTATGTGGTGCTGAGGATCGGACCCAGGTCTCGCACACACTAGGCGAGCGCTCTACCGCTGAGCCTCAACCCCTGCCCCAAATAGTTAATTATTTATCGAGCATTTCATCCTGTTTCACATGCCTGTGCCACTCAGGCATGTGGAACAACCATGTGAGGCAGCAGCTATTAGCATGTCCATTTTATGGAAGAGGAAACTGAGGCTTGAAGGGATTAGGTAACTTGCTCAAGGACCCTCCAGTAGGAAGCAGAAGATTGGAATGAAAATCCAAGCATTGGTGACTTCACAGCTCATATTCTGGATATGTCATTGTTATGCCGCCCTCTGTAATGTTGGTTCAATTAATGATTTTCTGTGGGCTGGTTAGAAAGAGGCAATTAATGAGATAGCTGAACATATCTTAGGTTCTCTGTGATTGTTGGTTGCAGTATCTAAATGGTGCTTTTAAGGGAAATGCTGAATCTAATGAGCCAAGGGTCTTCTTGAAGGCTGGGTTTCATAGATCGCTACATGTCCCACACCCAAGGCCACCATTAGCATCCAGGAGGAAATGTGAAATTCCTTAGAAACCATCCGGTCCACCCGTTCCCTTATTTTATGCATGAACAAACTGAGGGTCAGAGAGGGGAAGGGACTAGTCCAAGGTCATATAGTGTCAGGCAGGCAACAGGAGCCTAGACCCCCAGCACTTTATAAATGATGAGGTCCAGTGGGTCATGTCTTGACAGTTGAAGAGGGGTCCAGGAATCCCTGAATCATCAAGTGAACTCTTCAGAGGACGATGTGGCACATTTGTTTCTGTTTATTACCTGCTTCACCTTGGAGATGAGCCCAGTGTCCAAAGGTCTTTTGGGTTCTGTACAGAAACAGCTAAAAATAAAACACTGGGTCATCTGAGACTTCCAAAGCAGGCAGAGTGGCCCATGGCCCCCCGACCACGGGACCCTAAGCAGAGCCACTTTCATGGAGCTCTAAAGGAGGGACAGATCCACTCCCCTGGTATCGTCCAGGTGGTAACTGAGTTGCCATTCCATCTTCGTCTCCTCCCTGGAGGGTCCAGCCTGCTTCCCGTGGTCAGACCTCAGCAGAAATTTCTGTGTATCATAAACGTTCATTTAAGGGATTAAGTAACTGGCTCAAGGACACTCTGGTGGGAAGCAGAAGACTGGGATAAAATCCATGCATTGGTTCCTAGTGCCCTCTTACCTCCAAGATGAAAACTGTACCTCCAACTTCAGCCCAATGCAGCCAGCACTTCCTGCGCTCAGGAGGTAGACATCATAAATCCGGCCTTTCAGCAAACGGATTTGGGACCAAGTGACACATTAACAGGTGAGGCGGTGGGAACACCCCAAGTGAAGTCCCAGCAGTGCTCTGTAGCAGAGTCGTCAATGCATGGACCACAGAGGCTTTGCTGGCATCAGCATCTCCCCCGGAGACAACTAACACCACAGAGGTAGTGTTCCAGATTGCCCCAGCATCAGAGAGTGATCCATAGACTTAGAGAACCTCCTCGGAGCCAGAGAGGTATTCAAAAGTCCCAGCTTAAGTGCACAGCAAGGAGCCTGCTCTGTACCTGTCGCTTTGTAAACCCATATAGAAAGCCTGAGTTCCACCCATGCTTCTAGCTCTGTGGGGGAGGTTGGGGATACCGTGGTGAAGACAGTGGTTGGTCTGAACCCTACAAAGCCTGCAGCCCTCTAGAGCAGGACACAACCAGGAAAGCATTCCTAATGCAGATAGTGCTGGCATTAAAAAATACAACAGCTAAGCCAAGCAGATTGTAAAAAACCTGGGAATTCTAATGGCAGAGAATTGTCTCCCAGAATATTGCCATATTGCATGTCAGAGCCAGGAGGCATCTGGGTTTCCTTGAGTGGAAACCCTGTTTTATAGAAGTGGAGGCTCAGAGAGTGTGGTGAAGTTTGCCCAAGGCTACCTGCTTGCAAGGGGCAGAGGTAAGATTCAAACCTGGGTGTGACTGCCTTCCCTAATTAAGGTCTTCCTTTGTTCTGTACCTCCAGCAAGGAAGGAATGTGCACATTCAAGGCAACATGTCCCTGGTAGTTCTGAGCACACGGGAGGCACTTATTAATTTTTTCTTTCTTTCTTTTTTCTTTTTTGGTACTGGAAATTGAAGTCAGAGGCACTGAACCATTGAGCCACATCCCCAGTCCTCTTTTGTATTTTATTTAGAGACAGGGTTTCACTGAGTTGCTTAGCGCCTCATGGTTACTGAGGCTAGCTTTGAACTCAAGATCCTCTTGTCTCAGCCTCCTAAACCGCTCAGATTACAGGCATGGGCCGCCTGCCCCAGTAAAATAGCTGCAGTTTTAGTGCTATATAACTATTCTTTCACTTTCTAGACTTTGTTGGAAATTCTAGAAATTCCCTATGGACTTTAAAAAAAAAAATACTGTCTCCGCCAGGCACAGTGGCACATGCCTATAATTCCAGTGGCTTGGGAGACTGAGGCAGGAGGATTGCAAGTTCAAAGCCAGCCTCAGCGAAAGTTAGGGGCTAAGCAACTCAGGGAGACCCTGTCTCTACATAAAATACAAAATAGGGCTGGGGATATGGCTCAGTGGCCAAGTGCCCCTGAGTTCAATCCCTGGGACCGCCCCCCCCCCCCCAAAAAAAAAAAAAACCTTTCTCAATCATATATTAAGTCCTGAGAAACAGGATGCTGAAATATTTGCTTTCTTTAGAAGGAAACTTCTAAATCGTGGCTTGTCAGCTTTCATTTTCACTCAGGATATTTGAAACGAAGTGACCAGAATGTGGAGATATCTTTGTGGTTTCCTGTGTATCCCTATTTTGTTGATCACCCAAAGTCATCTTTCCCACTGCTGTCACCTGCCACTGCTGCTCCTCTTCCTGGTCTCAGAGATCTGAAACTATTAAGTCACATCCACTTACACATTCAGCAAGCATGGAGCATTCAGTAGCTCCCCAGTACCTCCTGCAGGAAAATTGATCTCAGAACTATCCCTTTTGCTCAAGCATCTCACCAGGATGTACATGATGCACCTGAGTTCTTCATATTCTACAAAACAATAATTTCAAATTATTTTGAGGGGTTCTTCTTTTCATTCTATTTTATCACACTAAAGCCTATACAATAATGTTACAGTTTGGGGCTATTTTCTTAGTAACTCTGTACATATTTGTTGAAGACTGAAAGGCCCTACGCAACTTATTGAGACTCTGTCTCAAAATAAAAAAATTAAAAGGGCTAGAGATGTGGCTCAGTGGTAAAGCCTCCCTGGGTTCAATCCCTTGTTCAAAAACTAAATAAATAAATAAACATAAAGCCTGAAAAGAAACTTTGTATTACTACGTATCCTCCTCTTGTGGCTCTGTTAGGCCTGATATAATCCAACATTGGGTTGTCTATGCCTTGAGGGCCAACTGCCTGTGTTTAGAAGTAAAGTTTTATTGGAACATAGGCACATCCATTTGTTCACATTATCTTTGGCTGCTTTTGTGCTGCTAAAATGGCAGAGTTGAACAATGACCACAGAAACTGTGTGACCCACAAAACCTAACATAGAGGTTCAATATCACTGATCCAAAAATCTGAAGTCCAAAATGCTCCCAATTCAAACAAAGATTTTTCAGCGCTGAGATGATGCTTCTGTTTGGTGCACCAAATTATTAAAAACCTAGGTAGTTTTAGAAGAGGTATTTGAAACAAATGAATTCATATTGAGACTTGGGTCCTATTCCCAAGATATCTCAGTATGTATATGCAAATATTCCAAAAGTCAACCAAAAAAAATCCAAAATCCAAAGCATTTCTGATCCCAAGAATTATTTTTTTTCCTTTCTTTCCTTCCCTTTCTTTTTGGAGGGGTTACTGGAAATTGAGCCCAGGGGCTCTTTACCAAAACTGAGCAATATCCCCAGTCTTTTTAAAAAAAAATTTTTAATTTTTTTTTTTTTTTTTTAGTTGTTGATAGTCCTTTATTTATCTTACGTGGTGCTGAGAATCGAACCCAGTGCCTCACACATGCCAGGCAAGTGCTCTACCACTGAGCCCCAGCCCCAGCCCATCCCCAGTCTTTTAAAATTTGTTTTATTTTGAAACAGAATCTTACTAAATTTCTGAGGCTGCCCTCCAACCTGTGATCCTCCTGCCTCAGCCTCCAGAGTCACTGGGATTACAAGTGAGCACCCCTGCACCTGGCTGGTCCCCAGTCTTTTTTGATGAAGTTTGTTTATTCAACTTGTATTCAGGATCTGACCCTTGACAGAAGTCATCTGTGGACCAGTAGTATAGTCTAACCTTATGAACTAATTTATGTAAACTTTCCCACTTCACAAGAGATGAATATGAAAACTGCTGTCATCCAAAGTATGGCTGCTGGGACACTGAGAAGTGGCACTGGTGGTTTGCAATGGAAAGCTTTTCTGAAGAATCCTTAAAATCTCCTCCTTTTAGCCCAAAGTGTTTTGTCTTTTCTATCGAGATGCTCAAGTTTGCTAGGGATGCTGTTCGTTCACACAGTCATTCTGTCACTCATCCCCTGAGTGTTTATCGTGCACCTACTATATTCCAGGTACTAAAGGGCTCCTTTTCAGTGGTGAATGAACCAGACCCTGGAGCTTATGGTCTTTGAGGTCAGAGGTGGAAAATAAGCTTCAGAAAATGCTGCAGGAGGGAGGGAGCAGGCAGTGAAAGGGTGGGACCTCCCCAAAGAGGACAGAGCCTCTGCATACCACAGGAAGGGCAGGACAGAATGGAGCACCATGAGGTTCTCAGGTGGAGAGGTCCTGGTGAATTTGAGAGGCAAAACACAGCCAGGCCTGGAATCAGTGATGGAGGGAGACAGCGGCAGGAGATGAGCAGAGACACAGGCAGCGGTCAGGTCTCATAGGCCACGAAGAATCGAGGAGGATTTCATTCTGAGTCCTGCAGAGAGCCCCTGAATGTTTTCTAAGTGGGCGGGGAGCATGGTTTGGTTTTCTTCTTTCCAAGCTGCCTTCAGATGCTTGATGTGGATGGATTGGTGGGGGACAGGGGCCACAGACATCAGGGACTTGATGGTCGCGGGATGGAGAGAGGTGCTCAGATGGAGCCCCTGTTTAGGGTGGGCATCCTCATTCTGTAGGACGCACTGCAGCATAGGATTCTGAGACATCACCTTTTAAATGAGAGTGACCACCCAACCTCTGGCCTAGACGCTCTGCCTTCCATAGACAGCCATCCCCGCCCACCAGATAGTCACAGTGTCCCCTCCCGTTGCTCCCATGCCACCTCCCCAGCTGGCTGTCATTCCCGGCTCTCCCTCCTGCCTGGTCCTCCTCCTGTCCTCCTCTCGGTGGATGATTTATGGATTTTTGCCCCTCGTTTCCTGGTCTCCAGGAGCAGTGGTTGGGAGGGGAGGGCCCTGCAGAAACAATTCTGATCCTTCCCCGCCTCCTCCCGTTGCCCCTTTAAAGGAAGCTGCAGGATTAGCTGGGATTTTAAGAAGAATCATGCCTTTTCACTGCTTTAGGGCTCTGTTTTTATTCTTTTCATAGCTCTAGGACACCAAGGCAGGAGGAAGAAGGAAAAAAAAAAAAACCCACACACAGACAGACACACTCACCCAGACACAGCTGCAAATAGCCTTGAATTGATTTTTTTTTTTTTTTAATTGCTTTCCCTCATTCACCAACAAGTGGAAGGACTGGAGGTGACACAAGGACTCCCAAACAGACCATGCCGTCTGGATAATGGTAATACTAAAGCAAAGGCCGGAGGGGGCGCCTTCTTCCACCAGGGATGTGTTCTGAGGCCTTAACCCCTTCAGGCCTCAGAGCACGCCTCAAGGAAGGAACTGCGGTTACACCCATTGCACAGATGAGAAGACAGAGGCTCAGGGGGCTTGTGCTTTCAGACCAGGGGAGGGGATGGAGTCAGAGCCCGTGGGGTCAGGGTGGAGCCAGGTGGGCCCCAGGCTGATGGGAAGGTGGGCAGCGGTTTGCAGACCCTGCAGCTGCCAGGTGCAGACCCAGCCTGGATTGGGCTGCAGGAGGCTCCTCCTTCCCCCCAGCGGGGGAAACCATCGGGAGCCCCACACACACAATTTATTCTTCAGGAGCACCCTATAAAGTGCCTAATGGGTTCAATGAGGCATAAAGCAAGAGTAAAAGGGGGGCAGAGGGAATAAAAGGGAGAGATGTGTGAAAGAGCAGAGAACAGGCCCAGGAAAGGAACTGGGCAGCGCTGTCCCTCGGCCCTCAAGTGGCCTTTGTTGCTGCCTGAAGCAAGCCGGAGAGCGGCCTTGGTGGCGGGGCTCTCTCCCAGCGGCTGGGGCTGATGTCTGCATTCAGAGAGGAAACTAGAGCGTTCATGAGATGCATGCAGAGCACCCAGGCAGCCGGCTCGGGGAGATCCCCTGCCCCGGGGTCCCCCAGAACCCGAGGATACTCGAAGCCAGCGCCGAGGGGTCCTTTGTGCAACACTGGAAGCCCTTCTCACACAACTGTGGTTCGGGGAGAGTGGTAGATGGTGACATTAAGTCAAAAAAGAGCCCAGCATCTCGATTCAACCCTTTCTCTGGCCTTGAATGACGGGGCTTCACCTTTAGCAGGAACCCTGGCAGCGAGGAAACTTGGACAGGAGGGAGGCTTTGCGACTCAGTAACACTGTCTTTATTAAAGCACAAAGGCCCCCCAAAGTCCGAGTGATTGCTGGAGGGGGGGGGTTGTTCTTCAGGGCTGGCCAGCTCTGCAGAAAGCCTTCAGGGCCCCCAAGTGGGGCCTGGCAGGAGGTGGGCACTGTTAACCCTTCCTGAGCGCCTCCCGGGCACCTGGTGCTGCACCCTGCATGCACGGGTCTCCCTGAGATACAGAAAGCACCTTCCCACGTGGCAGGCACAGCTTTGCCCTCAGCACAAGATGAAACACAATGCTGCTGGGAAAATAAAACCAGAAAGGAGTGGGGAGTTTATTTTGCACCTGTCGAGTGTGAGCCCCGTGGGAGACACGATGAAGATGCAGTGAAGGGGCATGGGATGAGCAGTTGTGGGGACTCAGGTCCTGCCCAACCTCTGGCCAACCATGTGCTTTAGTCCAGGCCACCCTGCACTTTTTTTGGCTCTGCCCGTGCACGTCACTTTACCTCTTTGGGTCATTTATCTCCATTTCCCCTGATGTGGAGGTTAGCTCTGAAAGTGTGGTGACCAGTAGGGAGTTGTCCCCAGCGAGAGGACAAGCCCATGTTGGGCATTCAGAACAGGCAGCAGGGCTGCAAGGCACTGGGTCTTACCTGTCCAAGAGGCTCCGAGCTGGGGTGACTTGTGGGCTTGTTCTGACAGGTGACAGGAGCACTGATTAGCAAAGGCCCCTGGGGGTATTTGAGGTGACAGTAAGGGACGATGTAAACCTTGGCAGATAGTAGACTAGAGAGTCGGTCACAGCTGGCATGTCACAGAGGTACCTGTTTGCTGTCACCAATAGACAGGTGGCCAGCCTCCCACCCCCACCCAGTGCAGGTGGGATGGATGGAAGCTGCCATCTTCCTCCAGAGCACCTGCCAGGTTCTTCCTGCCTCCCCATTCCCCATCACCACCTGGATGGGCCAGCATCCAGCTAGAGAACAGACCCAGCAGGAGAGAATCCTGCACTGGGGAAGGATGTTTTAATCCACAAAAGATCACATGGACAACGACGGTCCCATAGGATTAATCACAAGGTTGGAAAATTCCTACTGCCTAATGACATCATAGCGATCATAATGTCACAGCATAGCCTGTCACTCACATGTTTGAGAGGATGCTGGCAAACATAGCCACTGCACTGCTGGTTGTGTAAAATATGGCACACACAATTGTTTACCATGCATACTTGACGATGTTCCTGGTTCGTGTATTTACTGTGCTTCTTATGGTTATTTTCGAGCACATTCCTTCTACTCATTAAAGAATCAAGTTGATTTGAAACAGTCTGCTACATTACAGCCTCAGCCTCGTGCATCCTGTATCCACCACATCTCTTGATTGCCTGTAGAGGCCACATGGAATGAGTGACAGAGACCATCCAGGTTTATGAAAGTGTTCTCGGTGATGTTCCTCAGCAGAACCACCAAGGGACGTATTTCTCAGAAGGTGTCCCCATTGTTAAGTGATGTGTGACTGCAGAGGAAGATCAGGAGCAGGAGGAAGTGGAGGTGCCAGGGCTGGCTAGACAGGGCTGAACCCCAAAGGGCAGGCAGCAGGAAGGGCAGGCTGAGACCCTTCTGCACAGGCAGAGATTTCTGCCTCATCCAGGCAATCTCAGCCACACTCTGTGGTCTTCCACCTGACGGGTGAAGGCTCACCCAAGTGGTCTAGCATAGTCCCCCTCTCTGACACTCAGCTGACTGTGTGCAGGTCACATCTGCAGAGCTCCTTCATAGCAAGAGCTTAGGTGAGTGTTGGAATGGCTCACAGGACCTAGATGCCCTGCACATTTCAGTATCTCCACAGCACCTTCAGACAGGTGGGCCCCACCTCACACCTGCGTGATGGCACCAGCAAGCTACCCTCCTCTCCCAGGCTGTTTTGCCTGCCACTACCCGGCTCCACTCCATCACGGTGGCTGGTGTCCTGTAACTCTCCCTCCCAGACCTCTAACAATAGCTCCCCATCACCCCGGGCGCCAACCCTGATTTTTCAAAATCACCAACAATAGTCTAATATCAGCTATTTCAAAATAAAAGGATAGTCTTCCCAAATCCCACCACCATAAATTCTTCCTTTGCTCTTTGCCATACATGTTTGTTACAGCTGTCTAGCCAAAGCAGGTCTCCATGCAGATCTGTCTGTCTGTGCTGAGGTGGGTGCTAAACTTTATGCAGCAGCATCTCCATTAACTCTCACATCATCCTTCTGGAGACCTCAGTAGTGTCTCTGCCGCCTCTTGTAAGGCAGGGCTTTGAAGCCAGTGCGAATATTCAGACCCAGAAGTGTCTGATGCCAGAGCCCTTGCTTCAGTATCACTCCTTAGCCTGGCATTCAAGCCCCTTCTCAGTTGTAATCCAGGCTTCCTACCACGGTATCATAGACTTGGTGCATTTATAAATTTATTATGTGTTTATACACATGTCTGAGCTTTAAGAAAATAAACCTCTGAAATTCAGGGTTGCTAGCCCTGAACCCGGAATTTAAATTTAAAATGATGGGTAGGTAAGTAGGTGGGTGGGTGAACAAGTAGGTGGATGGAGGTCTGGATGGATGCATGGGGAGTGGCTAGGTGAGAGGGTGGCTAAGTGGGTGACAGTGGGCAGAAGGCACTTGGATAGCCACATGGACAGGTGGACACCTTTTTCACTGCTCTGACTTAAAGATCAGAACAATGGTAGAGGAGGAAAGCGTATATCAGGGCTCAGGGTTCCAGAGGTCTCAGTCCATGGACAGCAGGCTGCATTCCTTTGGCTCAAGGTGATGCTTTAGGAGGAAGAGTGTGGCAGAGGGAAGCGGTTCAAGATGATCAGGAAGCAGAGAGACTCCACTCACTAGATACCAAATATAACCCCCAAAGGCACAACCATAACGACTCACCTCCTCCAGCCACACTCTACCCACCTTCAGATACCACCCAGTTAATCCCATGAGGGGAAGTTAATTTGCTGATTGGGTAAAGGCTCTCATAACCCCATCATTTCTCCTCTAAACCTTCTCGCATTGTCTCACACGTGAGCCTCTGAGGAACATGTCACATCAAAACCATAACATGGACAGATAACTAATCCACAGACTCAGCCCTGTTCTCTCCCCAATGAGGTCCTGGTGTGCTTGAGAACACACAGCCAACCATCAGCTACATAAAATACCTCCTCCCACTGAAGGAGGTAGGCGCTCATCACTGCCTGTTTTGCAGACATGAAAAATGGAGGCTCCAAAGGTCTAAATCACAGGTCAAGGTTAGTTCCTGGTGGTGGAGCAATGATCTTGGTTCCAGAGCAGCGTGTTGGCCTAAGACTCTCCATCCCTGGTTTTTCCTGCCACACCCTGCCATCTTCTGCACCTCCAGGAAACCCTGAATCTCTCCCACCCTCATCCTTCTCAGCCTGTTCCTCATTCCCACGACAGCCCTTGTCAGCATCAGCAGCTGCCCCAAGATCACCTCAGCTGCTGGGTCATGACCGTCAGCCTTAGGGGCCCAGAGAGATTTCTTATCACGTGGGGCAAATATTTGCTGAGCGTGTCTCATGTACTGTGCCCTGTGCCAGGGACTGCAGATGCCAACTCTAACGGAGTTACAGGCTGGAGCGGGAGTCGGGTCAACAGGCAGTTATAAAATCTCCCCGGGCCGAGGACAAGCAGGGCCCCAGGAGGCAATGTCATCCCTCACTGGAGGGTGAAGTAGGGACTGTGTTTAGCTGCTCACAGGAGAGAAAGGGGACTCTAGGGGGAGCAGGGACAGTGTGGACATGGCTCATTTCCCTCTTCCCTCCCTCCTCTCTTCTGCTTTCCTTCCTTCCTTCCTTCCCTCTCTCCATCCCTCTTCCTTCCTGTAGATAGATAGATAGATGGATCAACTGGTTGATCGATCAAGGAGGTCTTGTTGCATGTCAGGGATGCCAAGAGCATCTGTTACCTTGTCCCTAGGGTAAGTCACATAGTGTGTGCTGTAAGTGGTCACACAGTCCATTTCAAAGTAGCACTAAGTATGTTAGGCCTGTCGTGTGCTAGGACCTGTTTGGTTGATGGGGTTGACAGTTATATATAGCACTTCCCAGGACAAGTGTCTCTCTCTGCCCACAGTGGCTAAGGAAACAGCGGAGTGGAAACTTGTCCCGGAGAAGATGAGTGAGGATTAAAGCAGGGTGGATAGAAATGTGTGCTGCTCTGAGTGTTCTCAGTTCCCTTGTCTGAGAACCAGGAGCAAATGAAGGGTAATCACAGGTGGAAGGGGAGGGGGCGTGGCACAGAGCAGCAGAGTCAGGGAGACCCAGGTTCAAAGCTCAGGATCTCTCTGCAAAACTCGGGAACATTATTTACGGAACACCTGCTGCATGCCTTCCGTGGGGTTCAGCACTCCCCTTTCACCACTTAATTCAACCTTCACAAGAGGCTGGTCAGGCAAGTGTTGGGCAAATCTACTTTATGAATGAAGATGCAAAAGCCCAGAGAGAGAAATGATAGGCACAGAGTCACAGAGTGAGGGAAGGATACAGCACTTGAACTCAGGTGTGCTCGGGTGGATCCCAGACTGGCGCTCGGTGGTATATGAGTACCTGTCTCCTCCTCGCCACAACGATCCACCATTCATCCACCAGGCAGAAGAGAGCAGAGGCCTAGGGCTTTGCCTCTGGATCCAGGCCAGGGTGGGCTTGGATCCTAGCTCTGCCTGCAGGGTGGTCTTGGGCCTTTCTTTGCCCCTGAGCTGCTTCCTCAGCTTCAACTGAGGACATAAGAGCACCTGCTTCATTCTAAGGCTCATGAGAGAGGATAGTGTGGAAACACAGGCAAGGCGCTGGGCCTCCTGGGAACACACAGCTGTTAGCATCACCGTCATTTTAACTTTATTGCCTGTAATTTTTATAAACTCTTTCCCAAACTGCAAAGTGTTCTCAATCTGATGGGCGAGTGAGATTGAATTCACTCACCTAAAGGCAACCCGCGTAGTAAATACTCATTGTCAATGGCACCGTCAGTTGCCTGTAGGGAGTTTGGCTCAGGAAGTTACTGTGGCCCTGCCGGTGACTTGGAAAGGCCTCCCAGAAGCAATGAGACTCAAGCTTCCTTCGGAAGGACAGGTAAGAGGAGGGCTAGAGCTGGGCCTTCCAATGGATGGGAGTTGAGGAAGGTGGAGTCTAGGGTGGCTGTGAGGTTGGGAGGCAAGTAGGCTGGGCCAGACTGCAGAATAGGGGGACGGAGGTGCCAGACCAAGGTCCATGAGCATTGGGGAGCCCTTAAAGGTTCTTGAGTAGGGGCATATTCTGGAAAAGTGGAGGTGGCACCGAATAGCCTCACATAGTGCCGTATGCTGTGACAGCAGCTATCTTCTTTCCTGTTTGACAACCCCCGATGTGTGATGAACTAGAACCCCCAGTGAGAACACTGGCGCCAACGGAAATACACTCTGCAGAAGCCAGACAAGATCTTCATCCTGAATCATAATTATGTCATGTCACAGTGATGACTGGCCCTGTATGTATTAATAATCAGAGTGCCAACATCCAGGACAGAGGGCTTACTCTATGCCAGCCCCGGTACTGGAGCCTCTTCAAACCCTTAACTATTCTTAGGTCTCTCATGGACCCCAAACCCCTTGCTTATGACAAGGAACTTAAAACAGACCTTGACCAGCCTGAAATGCGATTCTTTAACAGTCTTCCTGTACAGAGCAGTTCAAGAAAATAGCTTGCCTTGCTGGTGCACACCTGTAATCCCAGTGGCTCAGGAGGCTGAGGCAGGAGGATTGCAAGTTCAAGGCCAGCCTCAGCAACTTAGCAAGGCCCTGAGCAATCCTGTCTCAAAATAGAAAATAAAAAAGGGCTAGGGATGTGGCTCAGTTGTCAAGCACCCCTGGGTTTAGTCCCTCGTACTTAAATAAATAAACAGAAGATGGACACAATGCCCTAGCTACATTATAGGAAAAACCAAAAGGCAGCAACTTCTAAATAAAATAACACACTTCCTTCAGTATTTAAATGCTCAGGCACATCAGAAACCATAATGAACCAAACAAATGGGCATGAATTGTAAGGAATGTGTACGGATGTGAGATGGGAAAGCCCATGATGCCCCAAGTCATATTGTAATACTATTCCTCTGTGTTGGACATCTTGAAATAGGAGCTAAGCACATAATATTATTTTTGGATCCCCAATATTGCAACAGTGACAAATGTAGACTGATAGAAGACTGTAGGCATTGGTCACTCGGATTCCACAGGGCAGTATTAACATCAGTGACACAACTTTCTGAAGTACTAGACGATGTTTGGTAATGTACTGGATAAAAGAGGGTATGTCCTTTTCTCAATTTATATGGTAACTGTGTTTCTGGAGAATTCAGCATAAATTAAAATGAGGTTAAAAAAATAAATTCTTTGATGCTTAAGGCCCTGGATTCAATCCTACAATTCATTGAAATCCGTTATTTTTGTTCCCACACTATATATGCACACTGGGGTACCAGAACCTGCTCTAGGTCAGAGCTGGAAGTGGAACCTACTCTGTGTTTCTGCTTCACCATTTCATGTGATACTGTTTTGTTGTTTTATGGAGTAACATGGCCTCAAATGAATTCAACTTGCATTTTTTAAAATATTTACTTTTTAGTTGTTGTTGGCAGAGGAAAGGAATGGAAGAAGATCTGTGTGTCCAGAGTGGACGGTCCTCAAGGGGGAGTAAAGAGAGACAGGCTGCAAGGGTTGGTAGGGGGCTTGTTGGCGACACTGAGAATAATGTTGTTGGGAATAATGGAGAGTCACTGAAAGGCTTAAAGCCAACAAATGATGTGTCAAGCTTTCTTTTTACAAAGCCACTGTGACTGTAGAATAGGCAACAGGTAGAAGGCAGCCACAGCTAAAACACAGGTGGTTCCAGTAGGAGATGGTGACAGCTTTGAGCTGAAGAGCAGAGGATGGGATTAGGAAATACAGAGGAGTGTGAATTCACCACCACCCTACCATGTCTGAACATAGAGGGTGAGGGAGATAGAGAAGTCCAAGATGAAACCCAGGGTCCAGGCTTGAGTGGCCAGTGCTCTGTGGGGCTGTTGGGTGAGATGGAGGAATATAGTAGGAGGCAGAGATGTGCTGGGGTTGAGGGAGAACATTCATTGCTTTGGAGACTCAGCAAATTTGCAAGTGCTGATATTTGGGCAGCAGACGGGAATGTCCAAGCTTAGGAGACAGGCCTGTGGGGTGCAGCCCCTTCCCTCTGTGTCATGATTCCTTTATCTGTGGCCCATGGGTGCTTCAGGGGGCCTGTGAATCACACACACACACACACACACACACACACATATATATATATAAATTATGGGGTCATATGGATATGTACATTTTTCTAGGATGAGGATCCCTAGATATCATCTGGTTTTCACAGGGACCTGTGTTCCCCAAAGGAGAAACTTCTGATATGACATATTTCAACTGATCTAAGTTATGACATCCTTTTTATACAGCCAAAGTTATCTAATGTTTCCAATTAAGAAGGACATTTATGGGGCTGGGGATGTGGCTCAAGCGGTAGCGCGCTCACCTGGCATGCGTGCGGCCCGGGTTCGATCCTCAGCACCACATACAAACAAAGATGTTGTGTCGGCCGAAAACTAAAAAAAATAAATATTAAAAAAAAAAGAAGGACATTTATCAGAAATAACAATACCTCCAATTAATCTGCTGCACATTACCTTGGCATTATTTCTGTATGACACGTGAAGTAGTCACACAGGACTCTGGTTACTCTGAAGTGTTTTGTTTTTAACTTCTCCCAAAGGAATGGGCAGCTCCTCTTGTCCTCAAATGTGTCATTTGCAGTATTATTTGACAATCAGTTTGCATGTCCAGCAGTATCAGAACATAAGATAGCTTTCATCTACTTGGGGATATCTTCTTTTTACTCTTTTTAAAAATGTTTATATATATTTAGTTGTTGATGGACCTCTATTTTATTCATTTATTTATAAGTGGTGCTGAGAATTGAACCCAGTGTCTCATACATGCTATACAAGCACTCTACCACTCAGCTACAACCCTAGCCCTCTTTTTTAAAAATTTTTTGTTTTGCAGTATTGGGGATTGAACCAAGGGCCACTGAGCTCCATCCCCAGCCTTTTTTGTTTTGTATTTTGAGATCGGATCTCACTAAGCCAACAGAGTCTGGCCTCGACCTTAAGAGCCTCCTGCAACAGCCGCCTGAGTTGCTGGGATTACAGGTGTGCACCACCAAGCCTGACTGGGTATCTTCTTTTGCTAGACCCAGAGACTACTTGACTATGCCTTTTCAAGAAAATATAAAATCATGATCATATATCTAATGATTTAAATTTGCTTCATAGTATCAAATTTCACCACCTATTTCTGCACCTTTCTCTAGAAACATGATGTGATCTTTTTAGGACATTCTAAATATTATACAATCGGTTGAAATTAATCTAAGATATGTTAACCAACAAAGCCCATAGCTCAGTGATAGCAATGACAATGGAAACAGCTAGGACTTTGTCTAACACTTTGGCAGTGGAAACTTCTTTATTGCTGCCACCTGGGAGTTTTCCTGATTTACAGAGATAATAAGGTGAACAATTGCTATGGATTGGATATGATTTATCCTCCAAGGGTTTGTATGTTTGGAAGCTTGGTCCCCAGAGTGGTGGTGCTGGGAGATGGCGTGGAACCTTTAAGAGGTGGAGCCTGGTGGGAGGTGTTTAGGTTAGTGAGGGAGCTTCCCTCTGAAGGGATTAAGATAGCTCTCATAGGATGCCTGAAAATTGCAATAGCAAGCACAACCTCTAGATCACTCTCTGGCTTGCTTCCAGTTTTGCAGTGCAGCCTCTCATTCATGTCCCCACCATGATGTCATGAGGCCTTCATGAGAGCTGAGCAGACGCAGGTGTCATGAGCTTGAATCACCCAGTGATCTAAACAAGCCTCTTTTCTTTTATGAATTTAGTCTGCATCCATTATTTCATTATAGTAACAGAATGCAGCAATTTTAAAAGCACATGCCTTAGATCTGAAGGAGTTGCTACTGCAGGAATAGGCAGATACCTAGTAAGAGAATGCAAGAGAGGGGTAGAGGAGGGAAGAGGAGACCTGGGACTAAGAGGAGGAGAACCAGAAAAGAAAATGATGAGAGAGTCTCTGAAAAAAATAGAGAAAAGCCAGGATGATGGCTTATGGAGATATGAAGAATTCTAGGAAGTGGGAGGAGGGCTAGAAATATATGAACTGGGAATGTCCACTGGAGCCAACAAGGATAAGCAAGAGCATGAGCCGCACTACAGCTTCATGGAAGTGACTTTCTCCATTTCAAAAGATTAACTCATGCAGAGGGGAGAGAGCGGGAAGCTGAGACCAAAGAGGACACATGGGGGTTGTAACTTGAGTGACACCATTGTCCAAGAAGGGGACACAGAAGGAGAGTTAGATCTGGGGAAGAAAATAATGGCTTTGGAGTTGAACGTATGGAATTATAGGTCATCTTCTTGGGAAATCCACGTGGGTAGACGTATGGGATTTGAAAATCTGAGTCAGAAACTCCAGGGATACCACCTGGTTGATGGGGGGAGGGGGATGAAGAGCATCAGCGCATTGGTGGCTCCTAAGATCATAGAAGAAAGGAAAAAAACCCAAGAGAGTGTGTGTGAGAGAATAGAAGAGGGGTGTCTTAGTCTGTTTTCTTGTGCTATAACAAAATATTTGAATCTGAGTAATTTATAAAGAAGAGAAGTTAATTTGGCTCATGATTCTAGCGGCCAGGAAGTCCAAAAGCATGGCAGTAGAATCTGGTGAGGGCCTTCTTGCTGCCTCATAACATGGCAGAGGGCATCATGTGGTGAGACAGACCCAGTGTCTCACTAACTCAGGTCTTCTTCTTAAAAAGCCACTAGTACTGTCATGGGGGGCCCCATTCCTCATGACCTCATCTAATCCTAGTCACCTCCAAATATCATTAACATGTGACTTTGAGGATTAAGTTTCCAACACATGAACTTTTGGGAGGTACATCGAGACCATAGCAGGGGTAAGGCTGGACTCTGAGGAAGCAGCTTAGAAATCTGCAGAGAGCAAGCCACAGAGCTAGAGGACAGGGCTTCCTCCTGGGCCCAACATACTATCTGGTACTTAACAGATGCTAATCAGAGTTGGCTGATGGATTGGTTGATTGACAGGTTGACTAAAAGAATGCACAAAGAAATGAATCTGTTGGGAAAGAGACTTAAAAAATGGAGAAGGGAAACAGAAAATTAAAGTCTAATCAAGAAAAGTTTTAAATCTGCCAGGATAGAATAGGGGCAAGCACTAAGAAACCATTGGGATGGACTCTTATGGGTGCCCTGCTGTCCTCTGCAATTTCCGCTGGGTAGAGAAGTGGGAGCAAAAGAGAGATTGCCATCAACTAAGAGGAGAACAGAAGGTGAGCATAGATTTTTTTTCCAAGAAATGGAGCAGTTTGGGAAGGCACAGCAGTATAAGATAGCCTTCGAAGGATCCCATGGTGCTCAGGATTCCTGAAGACAGACCCAGAAGAGCCCAAGTCCTTGATTGATTAAGCACATCTGCCTTTGAGAAGAGGGGATGCACACAGGAACCAGGCAGCACCCCACTGCAGGTGTGGCCCCTGAATATTGCTCTCTTTGCATCCTCATCACCCGACAAGTGTAAAGAGTAGAGGGACGCGGGGTTGTATTTCTCATCCAGCAGCGACCCCACCGCTGCTGGTGAATCCATACCAGGGAATGGTTGCCATGGAGACACCAGCCTTCCAGTCCAAGAAGACGGACAGGGTTTAAATCATTCTTAGCCAAGATACCGAGTGTGTTTTCCAGGCGATGAATAATAGCTCCTAACACAAGTGCAAGCTTGGCTGGGCATGGCATAGAATATTTATGTTGCCTGGGCTTGTTTTGGGGTTTGTTTTCATTTTTGTGTTCTTTATGGTGGAGCTCTGCAAAAAAAAAAAATAAATAAAATAAATAAATAAATAGCATTGACTCCCTGGCTAATCTTAATTCACCATGAAATAGGCTTAAACAGTAGCCTCCCCGATCCAGTGACTTCCAGATATCCTGTAGACAAGGATTTAAATTGGGTCCAACCGTCTTAATGAACGTGGTTGCTATTTTAGGATCTCGTACCCTGGCATGCAGGGTTTGTTTCTTAACCTTGGAGGTGACTTTTCTCAGGTCAAAGAAACCCACCTGCTCCATGACCTGAGTCCTTCTTTTTAAGGAACTTTCTTTTTCCATGCAGTATGCTCTAGATCCGGACTCTGGGAGCAACAAGAACATGCCGTTCCCCCTTCTAAGCCAAGCTCCAGGAGCAGCTCTCTTGAATGTTCCCCCAATAGACTCATGTGTTGAAGGACTAGTCACAGCCCAGGGTGCTTTTGGAGGTAATGGAACCCTCAGGAGATGGAGCCAAATGGAAGGAATTTGCTGAAAGTCAGGATAGAAAAGTGGCAGAGACTGGATGTGAGCTTTGGTTTTTCTAAAGTCAAGACCAGTCCCTGAATCTATGCCATTATTGCTCAGCGTGCTATAGGCTATTTGAGGAGTGTTTCATTCTGCCTGAGTGGTTCCTACTGAGTCCTGGGAGACATGGTAATGATTGAAATGGCCTTGAAGGTCAGAGTGATTTTGGTAGGCAGGGAAGGAGGAAAGGATCTTCCAGGTCAAGGGTGTGGCAGAAGCAAAGGTAAGCAGGCAGGGAAGTGCAGGGTTTGTCCAGACAATACCAGAAGATGTGGCATGAGATGACCCTGGTTGGATCAGGGGTCTTGGGATTCCCCAAGGGTCCATGCAGTGGTGGAATGCAAACTTTGGAGTCAGATAGATCTGAGCTTGAATCCTGAATTCCTCTGCCCACGGAATCCTGGACCAGGCATAACTTCTGGGTACCTCAGAACTCAGTGAAACGGGCATGATACTAGTCTTTGTTTATATGATTTACATAAGAACAAGGCATACACAGAGCAGATAATAAATATGAGCTTCGTTGGTAGTATCTCCTGAACTGGGTACTTTTCCTTCCTGAGTCCTCTGTTTCCAACCTGACACTCCTTGGTTGTTAAATAATGGAGTCATGGAATCACAGAGCTGTAATGAGCCCTGGGTGTAGGTGATCTTTACAGTTTCAATCATCGTGGAATAGAAAGAATAACCCCCATTCTCAGAGCGCCTAAGTGATTTGATTCCTTGCCCCTAAGGCCCCTGGCACCGAAGATTCCCTGATGGTCTGATTCTTCCCTTATGGACTATCAAGAGCTGGGAATGGGCAACTGGGGTCTTGGCTTAGTGGTAGAGCACTTGCCTAGCATGTGCGAGGGCCTGAGTTTGATCCTCAGCACCACATACAAATAAATAAATTAAATTAAAGTATTGTGTCCAACTACAACTAAAATAAAATTTTTTTAAAGAGCTGGGAAAGGCATTTTAACATGAGTATCTGAAAAGTCTCAGCCATGTTACCTGGATAAACTGTGCCTGAGTTGCCAGCAACAAAGAGCTCCTCAAGCTCTTACCTTGTCAGGTTCCTGGTGTGTCATCAACTTTTTTCCAAGTTCTCTGGGGATATAGCTCACAAGTAGGGTGCTTGCCTTGCAAGGCCCTGGGTTCCATGCCCAGCACCACACACACACACCAAAAAAAAAAAAAAGAAAGAAAGAAAGAAAAGAAATGATCAAATATTTTCAACATTTTCATTGTCCTTAGTTTCTCCTGAGAGTCTGGCTTCCCCTTTTATAGGGCATGTTTTGTCCCTGTGTATTATTTGTCTGTCATGAACACACCTGGGTCCCATTCTTCTCTTAAACTCAACTTCTGAATGTCTTTTTTTCCCTCCTTTTAAATTGGAATTTGGTTGTAACCAGGTTTCATCCTGGTATGATTTCTTCCATTCCATGTAAGTACCATCGGTACCCTGGCTCCTGAGCTGCCCCAGCTGGTGGCTGGAGTTGGGACTCCAGCGAGGATTCTCATCTCTAATGGCCACTCTGGCTGACTCTTGACACCCTCTGACCTTCCTTTGAGAGTGGCTGCTGCAACTCCTCCTGAGGGCTGAGTGTGCTTCCTTCTGCCCTGTGATTTCTTCTTCTCCCTTGATTCTGTCCACCCAGATTTTCCCAGGCATTGAGTGACCACCTCTTAACTCCAGCCTTCCACTCTTACCACATTGCCAGTTAACCCCCCATCTGTCAGAAGAACCTATAAGGATTCCCAAGAGCTACTTCCTACCCCCGCTCTGTCTGCATTCTTGAACCCCCAGATATGCTGTTCTCTGCCAGCCAAGGCCACTCAGTCACTGAGTTGGAGAGGCCTTGCTTTGTGCCCAGTGCTGGCCAGCAAAGGCCATCCCCAACTTTCTCATTACTAAGCAACTTGTTCGTGTCATGCTTTGCATGGTGATCTCTAATCTACCTCACGTCATCATGTGAAATAGGCATTATCCTCACCTCACCCATGGGGAAGAGGGAAGCTCAGTCAGGTCTCACTGATCTTTCAACCCATGCCCATACCTTGTGCTTGGTGATGGGGTTCATACCAAATATAGCTCCTCCACCTGTTTCTAAAACCATCCAGAGAAAGCTAACACAGTGGCTTCCAAGAATTGGTGGTATCTTTGGCAGGTCTGTTCCAACTGCTCCTTTAATTTTACAGAGTAGACCTCTCTAGAGGCTTCTTGATTCTATTTGTTGATGTTTCTGCTTGGTTCCAGATGGAGAAGGTGGTCACTCTCAGTGACCCACCTTCAAGATCCTCAGTTCATCCTCAGAAACTTCTCTTCATGTCTGAGTGGAAGGAAAAAAGGTGGGCTATAGGGGAAGTGCCTCCATTAAACAAGAAGTAATAGAATGGGAGAGGACCTCCCCAAGATCACAGAGGCAATGGGTGGTTGGATCTTTAGGCTCCATGTTTCACTCTTATTATGGAAACTTCAGAGAGCAAGAATGTCAACAGTGACTTGTTTTTCTCTCCCATAACAGTCCAGGTGTGAGCTGCTGAGGTTCAGGGACCTAGCCATCTTCTCTTTTGTTGCTCAGGCTTCCTTGGGATGTTGCCTTCATTTATAAAACCTAAGAGACCTTGTCTTCATTAGAGCCCATGGGAAGGGCAAGAAGGTAGGGATAAGATACAGCCTTTCCCTTTAAGGACCTGACAGGGAAGTTTTATGTAGCACCTTCATTCATACCTTATTGGCCAGACATGGTCACATGGGCCCATTTAGCTGCAAGAGAGTCAGGGAAGGGTTTTTTTTTCTAGGTAATCAAGGATCCAGTCAGAAATGAAGGTTTTGTTACTGTAGAAGAGAGAAGAGATATTAGCAGAGGGCTCATGGTCTCCATGCTGTGATAGAAGGGCAGCTAGAACTTTCTTTCCCCATCCCATAAACTCCTCCCAACTCTAATCCTGTTCCTCAACACCCACCCTGTGTGCCTCCACAAACAATTTCAGGGATGATGCCCTGAAACCTGTATCCTAAGGCAGGCCATGTTTTGTTCTATTATTTTAGTCACTACACAAGGTCTAACTTTCACAGCAAAACCATTGCTTGTTCAAAAATTATGACTTCAGTTTCTTGTGGAAATATTGCTGCATCGTTTACCTGCTCAGAAGAAATACCTTTATTTCCTGATGAAAACACAACTCTACCTATTAAGAATTTAGTGGCTTGAAACAAACAAATTCCCAAATTTACAATTTACAGATGTCCCACATTTATAATTTCTGTTAGAATGTTCTAGAATGGCACATCTACAAGTGGGGAAAAAAATTGTAGAGAGGCCAGGTATGTCTATGGTGGCCTCCCTTCTTCAGATTTACATTTTACTAGAATCTTTCCCCCAAAGATTAGTGATACCTAATTGGTGGCTATGCCAGACTATTTGGTGACTGCTGTAGTGTTCTTTCCTGGGAACTTGGGTTAATGGTGTCTAAAAAGCTGAAGAGTGTGGGGAGGGATCTGTTAATATTCAAAAGAGTGGTTGTTTAAGGATTGGATGTTCAGTGCAATGCTTGGCGACCATATGGGATGGCCCCAGGCACAGAGGTGGGACTAATTAGAAAGGGAAGTGGGCGGAGCTTCGTGGTGTTTCCCTGGCTAGGTTAGTGGGCAATGAATTTCTGCCAAAAGTCAGGTGAGAAGATGCTTGAGGTTAAGGACAGTGAGAGAAGACAGGGGTTGAAAGTAACTATAGAGAGCACATGTAGCATGTGTGGTGGAGAGAGGGGACTTCCTCCCTAGCTTTCCTGGGTTTTATCTGCAAAGTGGAGACAGAACCCATTCAAGTGGTATGAAGATCAGTTAGAGCAGTATATGGGACACCTCTGGCACCCAGTAGGTGTTCAAGTTAACTGCAGCATCTTCTAAGGCTCTGGGTAGCTGTCTCATAGAAGATTCAGGCCAAATCATTTTAAGGACCCTGGAGAGCTCCAAGGGAGGATTGGATCTTTGAGAAAAGGGTTGCAGTCGACAAACGGACTGTTCTAGAAAACACTGTGACAGCTGGGAAGTACTTCATAAATCATCCATCTGGTCTTTCTCACAAATGCAGAAAGAAATCTTCCCGTCCATGGGATGATTTTAGTGATGCACAAATGCAGATTAGACGGCATCCTATCACCTGGTGGGACAGCCATCTCCTTTTCACATCTCCTGAAGCAAAAGGGATGCTGAAATTCTGGTTTACCTTAGCACCCCTGTTGGACTTGCTGCTTTTGCTTTGAAGACAGGCAGAGCATGGCTCTGACTCAACACCTTTGGCTAGCATTTAATCACATTTTATTTTTACTGTATTTATTTATTTGTGCTCAGACATAATAGTTTTGTGTGTAGTGATAATTCAGTTTTCTCATCCTGCATATTTACTAGCATAAGATTTCTAAATGATTGCCAGGTATGGTGGGGGGTGAAGGCCTGTAGTCCCAGAGGCTCGGGAGGCTGAGGCAGGCGGATCGCAAGTTCAAAACCAGCCTCAGCAAAGGTGAGGTGCTAAGCAACAAAGTGAGACCCTATCTCTAAATAAAATACAAAATAGAGCTGGGGATCTAGCTCAGTGGTCAAGTGCTCCTGAGTTCAATCCCTGGTACTGCCCCCCACACACACAAAAAAAGACTTATGGAAAATGTTAAGTAATTTAGAGTAACACACATACATGGGACAGTAGTTAGAAGAGTAATTCAAGTTTGGATTAGTCTGCCGCTGCCTCTTTGCTGGTAGTAAAATGCCATCCCAGAGGGGTCAGTGCCCGCCCCAGCTGCCCACATGTTGCATCTGCTGACCCTGGGTTCGCACCCCCATGCCATTTTGCTTTTTCCAAATGCCTTTTGAACAACACTCAAGTTTCCAACTGACCCCATTAGCCTGAAAAACTTCGGGAGGGGCGGCCTTTCTCCGACTTCCCTGGCATTCCCAATGATCAGACAGTCTCTCTGCTCTGAAATAAATAGTTGTATCCTGGAAATAGGGGGAGAAACAATTCCCCACAATTCCAGTATTGGAATGCAAATGAGCAATTAGAGTCAATTAAGACAGGATACAGTATAATTACCACCAATTGCACTAACCTTTCTATTCAGAAGGACTTGACCTGCTAAAGGGGAATTAAACAATAGTAAAAATCCCTTCTTAACCAAGGGGTGTATTTGGGGGCAGCCAGGCCTCCTGTCACCAGACCTGAGATGTCTGACAGGTTAGACCCGCCTTCCCCCACGCCCACTGCTCTGAGTCTGAACCACCCCTGGCAGCAGCAGCCAGGCTTGATGGTACCTTGTCAGAGACCTTATTGTGCCCATCACTGAACGCTGCATAATTTAGCAGAATGCCTGAGCTCTGCAGCAGCAGCCTCTTGCCTCTTCCAGACAAATCCTAGGTCCTTAGACACATTCAGCGGGACCCAGCTTTGCCAGGAAGCACCTTGCACTTGAACTTTTCTGCCCTCTGAACCTGACTTCCTGGTCTGTCTTTCAAAACCAAATTCCTCATGACATTCTCACTGATAATCACACCTTTTAAAATCTGGCCCAAGATTTCTAAATCCTGATTTGTGTGGATCCTGCATTTCCTGTGGAGACAGAACAAAGTCCTGTTCTTAAAGACCTATGTTCTAACCTGAGTTCCACCTCTCAGCCTGTTTTTTTTTTTTTTCTCTTTTCTTTTTCATCCATCTAATAAGTATGGTTTGAGCACAGCTTATGGTTTTGCGGGTGCAGCCTGGAAAGTAGAAGACAAAAATCTTACATTTTAGAAATCTTAAACCTTTATGAGGCAAGGAAACTGCTGGCAGAGAACACTTCTTGGTGCCGGGAGAATTATGGAATGGCCTGAGTGATGAATGTGGGTGAGTCTCTGGGAGAATGTAGCGATGGTCATCTCTACCACATCTGGGCAGACAGCATGGTTTACAGGTTCAGAGAAGGGCGGTGCCCATAGTAAGACAGACAAATTTCAAATTGACCACTCTGAGCCCCTATTTCCAGACCTATATAAGACAGGACGGTGACTTCTCAAGAGCGGGCTGGGCATTTGACTTTGAGGAGTCCTCAGTCCTATTGTGGGGATATTAGACACACAGAAAATGAACACCTTGGGTGGCCAAGGGCTGGAGACAGATCCTGTGGACAGACAGCGGCTAAGAAGAGGCAAGAAGTCCTTAAGAAGCCTGGCGTGGGGCCAGGTGCCATGTCTATAATCCCAGCAGCTCGGGAGGCAGAGGCAGGAGGATCGCAAGTTCAAAGCCAGCCTCAGCAACTTAGTGAGGCCCTAAGCAACTGAGCGAGAACCTGTCTCTAGATAAAATATAAAAAGGGCTGGAGATATGGTTCAGTGGTTCAATCCCTCATGCCCAAAAAAAGAAGCCTGGCATGAAGAAGGATAGAGACAGACCAGAGCCACATGGGAAGTTTGAGCAGAGCCGATTTTTTTTTTTAACCTTTATTTTATTTATTTTTATGTGGTGCTGAGGATCGAACCCAGGGCCTCGCACGTGCAAGGCGAGCGCTCTACCACTGAGCCACAACCCCAGCCCAAAGTCGAATTTGATTTCAGGGTTATCTTTCTCAAAGCCTAACCTTTTCACTAGATCCCACCACCTTGAATGTGGGGCTGGGTGGGGAGTGGGTAGACCCAGAGGAGCCAAGAAGAGACATAGTGGATTAGTATTTTTGCACCTTGGGCTGCAGCATGGACAACATCAGGCTGTCACGGTGACTAAGAAGGAAGCTGATGAAGGGCCCTGTGATGGGGAGGGATGAGATGCAATTTCAGAATACAATTGAAGATGAGATGGGAAGGATTTGGTCCCCGACTGCATGTGGGACAAGCTGAGGAAAGAGGCGAGGCTAACTTGAGTCTGAGCCCCTGGGTCACCACTTGGGGGCTCCTAGATGTCCCAGGGGGCAATGTTCTACGGCCATTTCTGCATCCTTGGCTGGTTCCATGTCTTCCTTGCCTGAATCAGCCTCTCCCATTCCCGTTTATACTTGGCCACTCAGCTCCCACTCACTTTGACAGATCCCATCTCGCAGACCCTGGAAGTGCTTTTCCCACTATCTCTGTAGCCTTTTTTCTCATCGGATCCTGCCTGTGCATTATCATGATGTCGGGAGTCTCGTGCTTATATGCATGCACACAGGCACCAGGTCTTTCCTTGAGGTCTTAATGTGGTAGAGCAAGGCAGGAACACTCGCAGCTTAAGAGCTGACAGGCTGTGGTTTTGCACGCTGTCACACAGCTCTGCTTACTGACATTTAACCCTGGAGGCTTGCAAAGGCTGACAGGTATCTGCAGAAGATAAACCACGGTAGGAGAAGCAAGAAACAAAGCAATGGGGAGAGAACAATCCCCCTTTAGGCTTAGTGCAGTAAAAGTCCCTAAGCCCTGTGAGCTAAGAGTCCCTAGGCTGTTGACATGCTTGCACCCATATAAGGAATGTAGAATGCTCCCTCCAATAGAATTGCATCAACTTCCTTGCCTTGATGTACCCAAAATGTGCTTATGTATAAAAGTAAGAGCTCTGCTATGCTCGGGGCTCAGACTTTGGGAATTATTCCTCTGGGGTATGGTGCCTCTAATAAAGTTGCTTCCAGATCTCAAGTGTCCTGACCCTCATTTGCCACTACGTTACCATTCTGTTAAACCTCAGGAGACTCTTGAAAATGTATAAATGCAACATGGACGAGATCACAGGTCACAGAGAGAGGGATTCCATCCCCGCTGATTACGGGGTCTGCCTGGAGGACTGGGTGGAGGTGTCTCTGTGGCTGCATCCAGGCTTTTGGCTGCAAAGAATGCTGTGATCAATTAGTGATGCCTGACAAGAGCACAGGAGGGGCGAATGGGAGCATACGAGTCCTTTATGAGCAATCTCCTGATGACAGGACCTGTATGGGTTTTGACAGTCTACAGCTGTTCTCAAGGAAAACAAAAATGAAATGAATATCCCAAGTGTCTGGTGTGGCCAAGGATAAACACAGATTAAAAGGAGCTTTTAGAAGAACCGGAACCAGCAACAGATTCCACTGTGCTCTGCGTTGCATCTACAGCTTTCATACCACCCTCCTCTGGTATGCATTACATAATGGTGCCCCTAAACCACCTTTTGTACCCTAACTCGAGGCTCTCAAACCTTAGCTTACAAATGAATTTTTCCAGGGTAATGTGTGCCAGCCAGTGGTTTACTCTTGGCAGCTAAATACGTCTGCACTCAGGTCTTTGGGCAATTCATTTGAATATTTTATTTCCTTTATGGTTTTGTAAAAGGAGTATAAAAATGAAGTTGTGGATTCCAGTGGAGGGAATGTGGCTCTGCTAAAAGTAATTGAAAAAGCAAGAGCGTTCATTTAGACCTCTAAACAATAGAACTGCTTCAAAAATAATCATCAGCCACTTAATGAACCATGTCACTGTAGTGGTCAAGGAGTCACTTATGTAGGTTGCCTGGGCACAGCCTGGGTACATTTAGCCAGGGTCATAAGTGACCCCCCGCCACCTACCAACACCCTTGACACCCAGTCCACTCCATGGAGTCTGGGCAGAGCAAAACTGGCAAGGTTAGTCACATTAAGGCAGTCTTGCAGGTGAAGGACAAATCTCTTTAAGATTTTGAGTTGTTCCTATGTTTGACATGGTAATGTTCTGTTCCTGAAATTGTCTGAGCATGGGAGGTTAAGGTGGAGAGATATCATGAATCTGGAAGAGGTCAGCTCCTGGCCATGGTGGATAAATTAATCTGTCACACGACAGAGCAACTGGAAATTATTCTGTGAAAGCAACAAATTGTTAGCCTCAACCTGTCTTTTTGTCAAGTTAAGCTCACTGACTGGGGACTGGCATTCATCTTGGAGGAAAACAAAATCAAAAATTGATATGAGATGCTGAAGATCTATCCTAGCTAGTGCCTAGAGAGCCTAATGAAAGTGGAGATTGTATAGTACTGAGCAGGAACCATCTTATTTATTATTAATATCAATTGCTGACCTCTTTTTTTATTATAAATATCAATTGCTCTTCTATGTTTGGCTTGTGTGCCCCTTTTCTGGCTCATATATGACAGCAAGAAATTATGTTGAGTATGTGACATGTCAGTTGAACTAATGGTTGACTTGGAAACAGGGATGCAGGAGTTGGTGGCGCTAGGAACAATGCCATCATTGTCGTTGATTATAGAAGTGGGTGGATAAAATGATCCGACCTTCCAGGTTATGTCCACAGGACACATCATCATTACCCCCTGTTGGCCCCGATTTCCTACTTTCTGAGGTCTGGGTTTAAATCTCTGCTTTGTCACATATTCACGGAACAACTTAGCTTCTCTAAGAGTCTCGTCTCCCAGGTTGAGAAAATAACATGGCGTTCCTGTGGCTCTCCTGATGGGTGAAAACGTGATCTTGGAGTCAGGCAGGGCTTGCTGTGAATCCCACGTCTGGTCACCATTTGTTGCTGGGTGACCTTGGACAAGTTACTGGTGACCTCTCCCAACTTTCTCGTGTGTAAAAAGAAGACAGCTACACCTTGTCAGGAAATGAAGTCCTGAACAAAGGCGGCCAGTGCGATCATCGTGTGTACCTGGCATAAAGCAAGAACTCTGCTTCCCTCTTCCTTCCATCCCCATTTTCCATGTCCTGAACTCCTCTTATCCTCTGTGAGCCAGCATCTGTGTCACCTCTTTGGAGGAGCCTTCCCTGACTGCTCTTGTCACGAGCTGCTCCCTCTGCATCCTCTTTTGCCCTCCCCTGACTCCATGACCCATTATCTGTTTTCTGCATGTCTGTCTTTTCTACCAGTTGAAAGTCTCTTGGAGCAGAATTCCCATCCCCCGAGTCACCCTTATTTATACATTCCCAGGGCTTCGCTCAATGCTGGGCCCTTAGGAGCATCTGTGGTATCTGAGTGAGTGGAGCGAGTAGGCAGATGGCTGAGCAAATGAATGAATGAATGGAGCGAAGGACTGAACTCTCCTGGCCACAGAAGCCTTGGGCTGAGCAGGAGTGAGAAGTGAAACCAGAGCCAGGCTCAAAACACAGGGGTAAACTGAGTCTGCATCATCACGGAGGATCCTTCATCTCTGGGTCTGCGCATTTGCCGGGAAGGCCCGGACTGTCCTCGGATTCTCAGAAATATCTCTGGCTTCTTGCCAAGTTGCTGGTCTAAAGTGGTGGAGCAGTAGGCCCCGCCCAGGGGGATGCAACCAAGGCATTGGAGAGAAGGTGACAAAGGAGAAAAATATCAGACCTGGCAGGATACCAAGCCCCACAGGGACCTCAGATGGGAGGTGTGTCCAGTGCCTGCGTGCAGCCCCCAGGACTGAGATTCTGGTAGCGTGCGAAGGTCTGCCTGATCCCATCTAGGCAGCATTTGTGCAGGGAAGGTTTGTGTGTCTTCCACGTGCCTCGGCTCTTGACCTGAATCTGCCAGCAGAAGGGGTCTCTCAGGTTCATTGGATCCAATCACCTGCCTCTATAGCTGAGCAATCTTAAATGACTTCAGGCCCATGCCAGCACTTTTCTACCCCACTTTTCTTTTTGTCCCTCTCCTCCCTCCCTCCACTCTGTTCTCCTCTCTGTCCTTCCCCTCTCCTATCCTATCCTGGGATCTAAAACCTTGATTTTTATTAAGAGCAGTATTTTTTTTTTTCAAAACTGTGGGTTATGGCTCATTGGTGCATTATGAAATGGATTTTAAGGATCGTAACCAGCCTTTTAGAACATGAAACAGAGCCGGGCATGGTGGCACACACCTGTAATCCCAGTGACTCTGGAGGCTGAGGCAGTAGGATCACAAGTTCAAAGCCAGCCACAGCAACTTACCAAGGCCCTAAGCAACTCAGCGAGACCCTATCTCTAAATAACAATAAAAAGGATTGGGGATGTGGCTTAGTGGTTATGCACCCTGAGTTTAATCCCTGGTACCAAAAAAAAAAAAAAGAAAGAAAGAAAGAAAGAAAATGAAATGATGGACAATATTACCCTGTGTCACACATGCAACTGATTTTGTGAAACTCCTTTTCAGCTCAGTGTGCACTGGATTGTGATAATAAATTTCTCTCCATGGGCTGTAGTCAAAAATGCTTGACGCGCAGTACCATCAAGCTGATTGTAGGCCTCAGTAGATATTTTCTAGAAGATCCAGTCCTTGAAGGGACAGTGGTAGGAGACAGTGCAGGACAACAGGCTGCATCTGGGGTCCATTCTTCTTGCTTTACTAGGAAATTATTCTTCCCATTGGTCCCTTCAGGGCCCACCAAAGTCATCGTCTTTTTAAATTATTTTATTATGGTAAGAATCTTAACATGACATTTACCGTAACTTTTTTTTTTCTTTGCACTCAGTACTGGAGATGGAATCCAGGGCCTCACACATGCTAGGCAAGCACTCTACCTCTGAGCTACATTCCCAGCCCTCCCTTAAATTTTTAAGTGTGCTGAGCTGGGGTTGTAGCTCAGTGGCAGAGCACTTGCCTAGCATGTGTGAGGCACTGAGTTCAAGCCTCAGTACCACATAAAAATAAATAAATAAAAAATAAAGGTATTATGTCCATCTGTAACTATAAAATATAGATTTTAAAAAATTAAAGCCGGGCGTGGTAACACACACCTGTAATGCCAGCAGCTCGGGAGTCTGAGGCAGGAGGATCCCAAGTTCAAAGCCAGCCTCAGCAATGGCGAGGCCCTAAGCAACTCAGTGAGACCCTGACTCTAAAGAAAATACAAAATAGGGCTGGGGATGTGGCTCAGTGGTCAAGTATTCCTGAGTTCGAGCCCCAGACCCAAAAATAAATAAATAAATGAACTTTTAAGAGTGCAGTACATTACTGTTGACTCCTGGTACAGTGCTGGACTGCAGATCTTCGGAGCACATGCCTCTTACTTGATGGGAACTTTATGCCCAATGACAAATGACTCCCTATTTTTCCTCCCTCACAACCACCAGTTCAAGTTCACTCTTTGATTCTATGAATCTGACTATTTTGATACTTTGTATGAGTGAAATCACGCAGTCCACAGTGGGCTTTTGGTGTTGCATCTATGGATTTTACCCAAATGGATAGAAACTATTCTTTAAAACCTGAGGATGTAGACTTTTCCATTGCTGTTGTTCCCTAAATAATGCAGTCAAATGACTCTTCCCCCCCCCCCACACGGTTTCATTGCATCAGGTATTATAAGTCATCTAGAGATGAACCAAGGGTCTCTGCAAATACCAGGCCATTTTATCATGTAAGGGGCATGAGCATCCGCTGATTTTGATACCCATGGGGCTGCTGCAGCCAACCTGCTTGGTTGCCGAGGGATGGCTATGTTTGTCTGTCTGTGACTGCGATACACAGATGAATAAAGAAAGAAAACACAGTGTGTACATACAATGACATACCAGTCAGCCTTCAGAAAGAACAACATGTGATATGCAGCAAAATGAATGAAAATTGGGGATGTTGTGCTAAGTAACCCCGACATTGTCACCCCTTCTTGAGTCTGTGCTCTCCTTTCCCCGGGCAGGTTGTGTACGTCACTGCGACATTCCCCTACATCATGCTTCTGATCCTGCTGATCCGAGGGGTGACGTTGCCAGGGGCCTCTGAAGGCATCAAGTTCTACCTGTACCCTGATCTCTCCCGGCTCTCAGACCCACAGGTAAGGGCTGTCTGCTCAGTGTCACCCACAGCCAGTGGAGGAAGCTTTCTGCAAAGCCCCACCCCCAGCACCCCCAGAGGCTCAATGGCCTGTTAAACAAGTTGGAAACCTGTGGACCTCTTCTCAGGACACAAAATTTTAATGCATCCATTAAATTTGTAGGAAATCAAAGATATCAAAATACAGTTACATTTATAAAAGGCAAATTTGTCACATAGGATATATAGGCACTTTTTTTAACAGTACCTTAAATAGCAAGATCCACAAGCAGGTCTGACAACTACCAGTTGAGGATTCCTTATTCCAAGTGCTTGAGACCAGAAATATTTTAGAATTTGGATTTTTTTCTAATTTTATAATATTTGAATATACATGATGAGATATCTTGGGGAGAAGACACAAATCGAAACACAAAATTCATTTGTTTCATGTATACCTTGTAGACATAGTTCAAAGGTAATTTTATACAGTACTTGTAACAGTTTTATGCATGAAATAGTGTTTCATGGTATAGGATTTTTCACTTGTGACAAATGGACGCTCAAATTCCAGAGACTCAGGTGGCTGAAGCAGGAGGATCACAAGTTCAAAGACATCCTCAGCAACTTAGTGAGGCCCTAAGCAGCTTAGAAAGATCTTGTCTCAAAATAAAATATAAAAAGGGCTAGGGATGTGGCTCAGTGGTTAAGCGCCCCTGGGTTTAATCCCCATTACCAAAAAAAAAAAAAAAAGGTCAGATTTTGGATTCTGGATTAATGATGCCTGGTACCGTGATTTCAAAACAACTCTGAGCATACATGATATTTTGAGATGGCAGTGCCATAGTATGAAAATATCTAGGCTTTCCATTGCTAATGGTACTAGAAGTTATTGCCTGCACTTGCATTCGTAATTGAAAAAATAGTAAATAAGGAGTTAGTTGAAAGTGCAAACTTTTTTTTTTTCCTACCCAAGAGGACAGACCTCTGCAGAGGTGCATCTTAGTGAGAGAAACTTCTTCCTGCAGGGGTAGCTTGCAGAAAGAAAAAAAAAAAAAGAATTGGAGAAATTGGCTAACCTATTAGTCGTCTTTGGAAAGGCATTGAATGGCCTGAGTAGCAAGTACTAGTGTTTATGCCTAAGCTTCTCTAAGTGGGTGCATGGTGATGTGCCTGGGAGTTCATTAAACAAGAGATGGAGACTGAACACCTAACCTGCCAAGCCCAGTGGCTCTCAGCCTCCACTACATGGCAGAAGTTTCTGGGGAGCTTTTAAACATTCCAGTTCCAAGAGCACAGCCTAGAGCAATTAAAAGAAACTCTCTGGGGATCGTTCCCAGGTATCAGTATCTTTAAAGTTCCCCGGGCAATTTCATCACAGAAAATAACGTACTCAGAAGACATCTGGGTGGGCGAGGAAGCACCCATCTTTCTCTTAAACATCGATGGATCACATGCAATCTCTGTATAATCTTCAAGGAGAATTGAAACTTGCAAGAACTTGCAAACTTGAAACTTGCAATGTCAGGTCTGTGGTTTGGGGCCTCCCTGTGTTAGGGGAGCTTGGGTGGGAATGTCCGTGGAGTGCTGGTACATGGACCTCATCACAGTGAACGAAAAGGGACGGTGGAGTGGAAAGAGTGCTCATTTTTGTCTCAGTGTGCCCTGCCTTGCAGCTCAGGGCACCTCTAAGCACCTCAAGTGCATCCTGAGCTGTAGGCAGAATTCCCAGGAAGAAGGAAATTGGCTCGTGACTGTTGGTCTTGCCAAACCCAGCCTCTCGGGGCAGAGGCTCATCTGAAGAAGCAGCTTTAGAAAACACTGGTCTGTGTATTTTTTTGAGATCTATACTTTCTCTGCCTTGATCCAGAGCAGATTTCCTCTTGTCTCTTCTGCTCCTAGACTTCCTTTTCCTGGTCTTTGGAAGGGGTGGTCCTGAGCATTCTCCAGATTTTCTAAATCTGATTAATCATCAGAATACCTGGGAGCATTTTTATTTATTTAATTTATTTTTCACTTGTAGTTGGACACAATACCTTTATTTTATTTTTTTTAATGTGGTGTTGAGGATCAAACCCAGGGCCTCACACAAGCTAGGTGAGTGCTCTACTGCTGAACCACAACCCCAGCTCCTTGGGAGCTTTTTTAAAAGGAGATTCCAGGCCACAACCCTGGAGATTCTGATACCTGGGCATCTATCTGTCTGTTTTTGTGTGTATGGACATAAAATTCAGGGCCTTGTACATGCTAGACAAATTTCTCTATCACTAAGCTACATTCCCAGCCCCTGGGCATTTCTGTTAAGAAGCTTCAGAAGGGATGAGGATTTATTTAGCTCAATGGCAGAGCTCTTGCCCAGCATGCACAAGGCCCTCAGTTTGGTCCTCAATCCTGAGAAAAATAAGAAGCTTCAGAGGTGATTTTGATGATGGAGAAAAAAAAAAAAAAAGGTTGAGAATTCGAGTGCTCTGGTGCATGCCTGTAATCCCAGCTGCTCAGGAGGTTGAGGCAGGAGGATCACAAGTTCAAAAAAATAAAAATAAAAGGTCTGAGCATATAGCTCCATGGTAGTGCACCCCTGGATTCAATACA
The DNA here is from genome assembly GCF_001458135.2 of Marmota marmota marmota. Classification (NCBI taxonomy): domain Eukaryota; kingdom Metazoa; phylum Chordata; class Mammalia; order Rodentia; family Sciuridae; genus Marmota; species Marmota marmota. The sequence goes on from NW_026000168.1 coordinate 15,300,576, forward strand.
CAGCATTGCAAAAAAATAGTTCAGAAAATCTGGTTGGTACCTATGACCTTAGAATCCTATACAGAGAGAGACAGACAAATAGGAGCACAGAGATAAGGCCAAGCCATTCACCGTTCATCTCTTCTGCCCTAATCATCCCAATTTCCTATCATTTCCTTCCTTTCAGGCCCCAGCTTCCAGGCCAGTTGGTATCCGCAGGGCTGTTCTGGGGAGCAGTCACTTGGAGTACCAGGGAGCACACTGAACTGAGAGTTGGGAAGTGGGTTCTCCTGGTTCTGCCACTCATCCTGACCTTGGACAAGTTCCCTCCCTTTCCCATTCTGGGCCTGAGTTTCTCGATGGTATGAAAGATTGAATTCAGTCTGTGATTTTCAGAGTAGAGCCAGACAGGCCACTTGTGCAGGGGCTGGCAAACTATGGCCCTTAGTCCAACTCCATCCCTCTGCACATTTTTATTTTGATTCCTGTCTGCAGGAGTCCAAACACCTCTGCTCAGGTGTTTTTCTTGTTTTTCCATTAATAACAGACTGGTAGAATCAGCAGTGCTCCACAATGAATTACACAATGAAACTCTATGGAGAAATAGAATAAGCTCTCCAAGGATGCATATAGAAATGAGTCTGTTGGTGGCTTAAAAATGCAAGGTGCTGAATAACTTTTTTATTAGTACATTGTAACTTTATATAATAGTCACATTGTTACATATTTGCACATGTGCAAGATTTAACAATATAATCTGACACTGAGTAACTTTTAAAGTTTCTGACATTTTTTGAAAGAAGAAGGACTTCAGAGTAGATATTCATGTTTGCTTGAATTTGCATAAATTAAATAAAAACTAATAGAAGTGATTATTCATAGCAAATGGGCCCAGAATTAAAAAAAAAGAAAAGTCTATTTTAATAATTCCCAGTCATATTTTCAGAGTCTGGAATTTTTATGGGGCATTTTATTGAGTGCAGCTATGTCTGCCTAACATGACCCATTGCAACCTGCAGAATTCCAGGCTCTCAGAAGGAAACGTGTGCCCTATGGATCACACAGCTCGTACAAATGGTCTAGGTGTCAGCCTCAGTGGAATTCAGTATCCCAGGCACGCAAAAACAGCCACCTCAGGGAGTGCCACGGGGAACCTCTTAGAAGCTATGTTCCCAAATATCAGCCAAGAGCCAGCCTACAAGCAGGACTTCCCTGCATACCTGCAAAAACTCAAATATTTACTCTTTTGCTCTTCCTAGAAAAAGTTCGATGACCTCTGCCCTGGAGAATCCCCACGGGCACATGAGCAGGGAGAATGGCCTCTGACCCTCACATGACCCCACTCTGTCCATGTGGCTCTCTACTTCTGCTATCGCCACCCTACTTCAGGCCACCACCATCTCCCATTTGAAATCTAGACTAGCCTCCCAACTGGTCTTCCAGAAATGACTTTTGACCCCTCTAGGCCACTCCCCATCTAGCAGCAGAGTGATCTTTTTGAAATGTGAATCCATCAGGCACCTATTGCTTATATCCCCTCTAGGGTTCCCTGTGGTCTTTGGAATAAGATCCAAATAGTAGGTCCCCCAACGTCTTCCAGAAGGCTCTTTGTTGCTGCATCCCCTGTTACACTCTCCCTCTTTCAATTCATTCCAGATAATGGCCTCCTTTTAGGACCACAAATACGTGTATTCCTTCTGCCTCAGGGTCCTTGCACATGCCTTTCCTATATTGGAACTGTTGACTCATTCCCCCACAGAATCTGCCTTCCCCACTGTGGCTAACATCCACTCATGCTTTAGGATTCAATTTAACCAGCCTTCTCAAGCAAGTCTTTCTCAACTGCCCACCATGCACCATTACCACCCAGTACTCCATACTTATTTTCCAAAGTACCTATGTTTGCAGTGAAATATCTATATAATTATATGTGTATGTGTGCACATTTTTATTCATTTGATATCCATTTATTTAACAGGTATTTGCTGAGTGCCTCCTTGGTGTCAGACATTCTTATGGGTATTTAAGATATGGCAGTCAACAAAACAGGTCCCTGCCTCAGGAATCCTGTATCGTAGTTAGGGCAGAAGGCACTAAACAAAATTGAAATACAAAACCTAGAATCTACTAGACGGTGACAGGTACCCTGCAGACAAAGTAAGGCAGAGAGAGGGGCTGGAGTGCTGGAGAGAGAGGAGGATACTCCACAGGGTGACCCAGGAGGGCCTGGCTGAGGAGACAGCTTGGGACAAAGTCTCATCTGTCCTCCCCACCAGTGGCCTGGTGCCCAGTACATAGTAAGGTGCTCAGTAAATATTTGTTTCAATGAGTATAAGAGACAGAGCTCTTTCAGTGTTTGAAAATGTTGTGGTTCTTTTAACAAAAAGTCTAGTAACCTCAGGTTACCAAATCTGTAAGCTGTAATGTGCTTTGATTCTGTCTTAGTGATGGCAGGAAACCTAAGGGCATCCATGTGCATGTTCTCAAAAGCACCTGTTAATCGTCAGGGGAAGAGATAAAGATAGTGGCCCCAAGATGGAAAGAGGAAAGAAAACTGCTTGTAAGCTGGGTTTTGTTTATTTGGAAACCGGGGTATGGTGCAGGAAAAGCCCCAACACGTCCTGGTCAGCTGGCCCCATCTGTGAACATCCCAGACCATGAAGAGACAGGAGGGCTCTGGGTTCCATTCCTGCCTTCCCACTCTTGGTGGTGTGGTCCTGAGTTAGATCCCTCACCTCTCTGGGGTCAAATGCTCTCTTCCCTACAGTAAGGATCACAGGTGGTAGGTACCTGCCTGTCCCAGCAGATGGCCTTGAAAGTCAAATTGCCAGCAGAGCCAGGAGTGTAGCTCGGGGACAGAGGGCTTTAACTAGCATGTGCAAGGCCCTGGATTCCATCCCCAGCACCAGAAAAAAGAAGGAAAGGTAAGGGGCAAGTCGAGCATGGTGGCTCAGTTGCTGGAGAAACATTATTTCTTGTTTTATAATTATGCATTTATTTAATTTGCATTAGGAGATAAACCTGGGACATAAAGGACATTAAAACCATGCCCTCATTGTTGTAATGGCTAGAACGAGGCCATATATGATATGTATATCACACAAAATTCATCCATACCAACATGCTATGCATGCATGCATATATGTATCATATGTGATTTAAAAGAAAGGTTCGTTTCAAAGGCAAATATTAAATAAACATTAGAACAACTATAGACAATGACAAAAATGGTTCAGGTGGAAAGTAGTTGGCTGTCATTTGGGACACAGTGCTGCTAGATGGATTCTTCCAGAGCTTCAGGCAGCCACAGAGTCACCCTGGAGTCGCCAGAGGCACAGCTCCAAGTCAGGGCAGGTTAGATGAGCTGCCTGCTGCAAGTATTTTCTCTCAGGAGGTCAGTGTAAGGTCCAGGCTTATCTCTCTGGTTGACATTCTCCAAGTTCTGATTGTTTTTGCCCCTGGTATTTTTTCTGAGTAATGATCCTGACTTGGTTTCCCATGTGCACTTTAAACTGCACCAGAAATAAAAGTTCCCAGAAGGAGCAGATAGGCCCAGTTGCTTGGTTGGTCTGGGAGTGTGGATACCCCCATTTGTTTGGGGATAATCTTAAAGTTGCAGTATTTAGGCCTCCTGAGCCCGGATGCACTGAAGGGGTCACTTTGTCATTGCCAGAATCTTCCAGTGGCTGGCCAGTCAGGAAGGAAGGAAGGAAGGCTGATGGAGGGGGAAGGAAAGCCCCTGGGACCCCTCGGGCCTCCTGGCTACTCCATCCAGTCCCTCGGGATGGGGCCTCCAGTGGACTGGGGGCTAATAGCAGGTAAAACTAGCACTTGAGGGGAAGAGCCTCCAGGTCAGATGCTGAGGCCATCCCGTGTACATCTCATCTGTCACCAGAGCCCAGCAAGTTTATCCCACCAGCAGTGTGGGTGGACCCAGGTCCTGGGTGCAGAAGCACATCTGCCCTCCTGTCTCCAGGAGCCATAGTCCGTGGGGAAGTGCAGGCTCACCACTCTTCTTCCAGGTGGTCCCCAGGGTCTAGGCAAGAACAGAGCTTCTGGAGCATCCTTAAGGTCCATGAAGGGCGGGTGGCAACCTGTTGTCGGTGATCCCCATGCCAACACCTGCCAGCTGCACGTGCCTCTGGTGCAGCAGAGTGGAGTTCAAGTGCGAGTATCCACACCCTCCCTTTCCCTTTCTTGCCTTCTCATGGAGGAAGCAGGGAAGGCCAGTGGCTGATGGATCTGGCATTAGACAACACCTGGGTTCCCTGTCTCCTGGGGCCTGAGGGGCCAGCCAGTCCCTGTGCTGCCATCACAACTGGGGTGGTCCATGTTATCATCATCACCAGCATTGATTTCTCTCAAGATAGGCCTGGGACCAGAGGGGTAGGACATGTGCAGGTCACAGGAGAGGCTAGTCAGTCCCCAGGGCGCCTCCTCCCACTCCCCCATGGGATGCCAGGAGGATCCCCAGTCCCGATCTCCATTGCTTGCAGAATGGGTGTCCACAGGGAGCTCAGCCCACCAGGAGGCAAAGCGAGTTATTCCCACTCTCCCTCTGTGAAGCCTCACTCATCTGTAAAATGGGGTGATACCTTCTTCGTGGGTCGAGAAAGATAACCATGAAAAGTGTGTAAAAGCCCATCAGGGGGCTGGGGCTGGGGCTCAGTGAGGCCCTGGGTTGGATCCTCAGCACCACATATAAATAAATAAGATAAATTTATTAAAATAAAAGCCCAACAGGGCAGGCACCCAGCCATAGTAGTCCCAAAGCTCCCTAACCACCATATGTAAATGTCACCCTCTTCTTCATCCTGGCACATCCCATCCAGTCCCCTGGCGTGATTCCTCCCTAGCCTCTTCCAATATCTCAGACACTGTTCCAACCACTGTTCTGTGTCTGTTCCATCATGGTGGAGTCTCCAGCCCCTGGGACAGCACCTACAACGAAGGGGATGCTCAGTAGATGTTTCTGAATGAATTTAAGGATGAAAGGGAGGGAGGGAAGGAAGGAAAAAGGAGAGAAGGAAGGAGAAAAGGAAAGGAAGGAAATTTCTAGCCGGGCCTGTGTTATTTGGTGTTAGATGACGCCGCTTCCCTGCAGTGGCTTTGCTAATAGAACCTGATGTCAAAGGAAGCAAATTTGAGTTTTTCTGCCATTTCCCAGCTGGGTGACCTTTAGTCGGTATCTTTCCCCCTCTGGGCTCAGGGTTTCCACCTGTCCCTCAGGAGTAAGAATACCCACCACACAGGGTGGCCGTGAGGCAAATGCGCAGACAACTGCCAAAGCACGCCTGGTTCTCATTTTAGGTGCCCATGCCCAGGGCCTGGTGCATAAAAGGGTTCCAGGAACACCAGCGGTGTTCCCCATTTTGGCTTGCACCTTACTAGCTCTGGGCAGGACGAGTCCGGGCCCCACAGCCCAAAGGGGGGCTTTGAACTCGGAACCAAGTGCCTTTATTTTAGGTCCAGTAAATTAAGTTTCTCGTCAAGAACTTGAAGCAACACAGCAGCTCAGCCTCTTTGTGCCCCTGTAATTTGCATTCTGTGGTCTGTTATAACTTTCTAAACATCTATTTGTCTTCCCTGTCAGCCCTCTGTTCTCTCTGAAGTGTGGAGTGCTTCCACTCCATTTTTGTCCCCCCTCTTTTTTTTTTTTTTTTTTTACTTTCTTGCCTTTTCAGTCTTTGGGGAGCCAAAAAGGGATCTTGTAAGAAAACCCATTGTCCCTGCCCCAGATTCCTGCCACTCTCCCTCTGCATTGTGTTTCGAGTATGTATTTTCAGGGCAAGAACAGAAAAGGCCGGTCACAGGTCCAGATCGCAGGGTCTGCTTTCCCAGGGCACTGGGACACCCGTTTCCAGAGTGTGCCGCCAGGGAACCGGAGCCTGAGGCCAGAGGTGTCTGAATCCTGGGGCTGGGGCAGACCTCAGAACCTCAGATCTCTCCTACTCCCCCGCCACCCCACAGGAGGCCCAACTGGGGGAAAATAAGACCTAGTTCAAAACCCTACCTGCTGAACCTTGCAAATGTGACCATGGAATCTGCTGCCACCTGGTGGCAGTGTACTCTGATTCTCAGCCAAGGACCCAGGGAAAAAGAAACCTCTTTCCGGGCTGCGGGAGCTTTCAAACCAAAATGTCTATATCAACCTTCAGTTTAGAGACATATGTAAAAAGATTGTAAACATCACCGATGCAGGGCTCACTCCCTGGACTGGAGAGCCCGCAAGGTTTCCTTTCAACATATTTGATTCTGGGTTTGGGTCACTGACTGTTTCCACCAGGACTGGTTTGCTGTGTACTGGGTTCCAGGCGCTGGAGATGTTCAGTCAACTCACACATGGTGGTTCTTTTCAAAGAAGTCCCAGGCTCTTGGGAGAGACACAATTAAGTGCCTGCAACAGTGGTGAAGGGCGGCTCTGGGTTGGAATTGACCTGGCCATGTACTTCTTCGGGTCTGCAGTTCAATTCCTTGGGAATTAAAGATGCATTACTCATCTAACATCATGCACGAGGTAGCAGATCTTTCTTTTTTTCTTGGCTCCTTGGGATTCCTGGAGTCGCCCCCTGTGGGATTAGAATCCTTGTGTATACCCCACTGGGGTTCTGTGCATTGCTGAGATTCCGTGATGTTAAATAGTTCCACCTACAGGTTTGCTCAAGGTGAAGTTTTGCGGTTTCTAGTTCCAAGCCATTTTAGCAGCACCATATAATCAGCAATCTTGGTGAATGAAGAACTGCATGGGTATCTATAAAATTAGTGATACTGGGGCTGGGGTTGTGGCTCAGTAGTAGAGCACTTCACTAATACACGTGAGGCACTGGGTTCAATCCTCAGCACCACATTAAAAAAATAACTTTAAAAGCTATAAAAGGGCTGGGGTTGTGGCTCGGAGGTAGAGCACCCGCCTAGCATGCGTGAGGCACTAGGTTCGATCCTCAGCACCCCATAAAAGTAAAATAAAGATATTGTGTCCACCTACAACTAAAAAATAAACATTTTTTAAAAAGCTATAAAAAATTCTTTTTTTTTTTTTTTAATTTTTTATTGTTGGCTGTTCAAAACATTACATAATATAAAAAATTCTTTAAAGCATCATTCTCAGAACATTTAATAAAAAATTTCGTGATATTAGAGGCTGAGGATGTTAGCCCTGTGGTAGAGCATGTGCTTAGCATATAGGGATTTGATCCCTAGTGTAAGAAAAGTGTAATCACATTAGTTAACGTGTACACCAGGTACTGTGCTTTATAAACATGTCATTTAATTTATCCAGTTTACTCAATCAGCAAATAATTATTAAAAAGATTATGTTCTGAATGTGGAGGCTAAGTACCATCTACAAGTAAAATTCCCATGACTTATAAGTCTTAAACCTGCATCTTCAAGGTTTGATAAATGAGGGGACTGTGGTTTACAGAGGCTAAAGTTTTCATAGTTAACCCTTGAACCCAGGTGAGCTGACTTAGAGGTCACAGGGTACAGTGTGGAAACTCTGTTGGATCTGATTTTCTGACTTCTCTCTGTCTGCCCAGCCTTGGGCTGGCCAAGGTTGGCTTGGAGTCTTTGAGTATCCCAGACCTGGATGACTACTTCACCAGGTTTAGTCCCTATGTAGTGCAGAAATATCCTCAAGGATAATCTGCCTCTGATGGATCCCTCCTGCGATGGGGAGGCCTCACCTTCAAGTCTTTGGATATATTTGTAGTACCTACCTTAAAGTCTATGCTAATCCAAAGTCCTTTTTTTTTCCAAGAGAGTGAATCCTGTTTTCTTATTTTTTTTTTTTTTAACTTGTCTGATAGTTTTTGATGAAATACTGCATTTTATGAGTATGCTGTAGACACTCTGGATTCTGTTATCTTCCCCAGGAGATTTTTTAATTTTAATGTTTTTTTTTTAATTATTGGCTAATCACCTTGAACTTGCTTAGGCTAGTTTTTTGAATGTAGATGTGTGGTAATCCAAAGTTGTTTTCCAAGCCCTTCGAATTTCATAGGACCCAGTAGGACTTGATACCATTCCAAACTCTGTGTCACTTATAGGTCTTGTCAGGACATGGCTTTGCACTTCATTAAGCTAGGAATAGAGTCAAATTTGACACAATTACAGTGGTTCTCAACTGGGGAAACTTTGCCTCCCTGGAGACATTTGGCAGAGCCTGGAAATATTTTTTCGTGGTCAGAGTTAGGGGTGATACTGGCATCTCCTGAGCAGAGGTCACAGATGCTGCTGAAACATCCTACAGTGCACAGGGTAGCCCCCACAATGACAACAAAAAATTATCAGAGTAAAACGGTCAGTAGTGCCAAGGTCAAGAAACCTGTGGGTCATTCTGTGTCTCATTTGGGTGCCAAAGATGAAAATCTGGTGTGGACCGTATCTCCCCAGCCCAGCAGGCGAGAGCCTCAATCCTCTGGTGGTGTTCCTCTGCAGCCAGTGTTTGGCCCCCAGCCACTCTCCAGTGGAGTTTAGGTGGTCTCACACCAGGTGTCCAACGCCCACCCTGTCACAGCCTCATAGGAAACCTCCCCATGAACCTCTGACCTACCACCCCATGCACCTCTCCCCTTCCTAGTGTCCCTTACTGTGGATTCCAGCTATTTCAGCCATCCCACTCTTTATCCTCCTTCCTGTGCCTGGTGAGAGCACACAACTGTGCTCGAAGAACCCAGGCTTTCTGCACCCTGTTCAGGAAAAGTAGGCCGAGCATCTTGCCCCGAAGATTTTCCACTGCCGGAAAACAGCTGCCTCCTATATATTTTTCTGCTTTGACAGTTGCTGTGTCGGGAGCGCTGCTGTGATCCCAGTTACTCCAAACCAGAAACCAAGGTCTTACTCCCCTGCTCACCACCTTCCTCTACTAGTTGAGGTTAAAATCCAAACTGCTATCTGTGGTCAGGTCTAATGCCTGGTCCCCAACTCCTGCATGGCCTGGGGTTCATTCCTACTTTTGGATTGTGACAGCTGCCTGGGCTATGCCTCCTTTAACTCTTCCTGTGACTGGCTGTGTCTCATTCTGCAGGTTTCAGCTCCAGTGTCAGGTCACCTCTGTCCAGCTGAGCTCAAACATCCCCCTGTAAGTCTCCTGGCTTTAACAAAGCCCTGTTGTCCTTTATTCACAGCGCTGATGGCTTTCTGGAGTAAACTCCTGTGTGGATGTGTTCAATGGTAGTCCCCTCAGTTAGAATTTTCAGCACTTTGTGAGCAAAGAATGTGTCTGTCTTGTCTACTTCAGACTCCATAGCACTGGGCAGAGAGTCAGGTATGGGGGAAGCTCCTAGGCAGCACTGGATGGATGAATGGATGGTTGGTGGACAAATGGATGGATGGTGGGTGGATGGATGGATGGATGGTGGGTGGATAAATGAGTGGATGGTGGGTGGTTGGATAGATGAATGGGTGGATGGGTGGATGGTGGCTGGATGGATGGATAGATGAACAATGGGGTGGGTGAATGGATAGTGGGTAAATGCATGGTAGATGAATGCATGGTGGATCAGACGGTCAGATGGTGGTTTAAATAAAGGAATAGAAACGGAGGAGAAACAAATTATTTCTAGTTGCACATCCTACAGAAGACTTTATGAATAGGTAGTCTTTGATGAGGAAGGGAGGGCTGCTTACTTAGGAAGTTAGCAAGGACCGGAAGTAGGAACATCTACGTACGTGCAGGACTTGGTCAGCAGTTCATTGTGGCTATGGGATAGATTTTGTGATGCATAAGACGTAAGGTTAAAACGACAGACTGACTACCCTTCAGTGGGAACCTGAGCTGTGAAGCCAAAGGGTGGAGACTTCATTCAGTGGTCTATAAGGAAGCTATTGAATGTTTCTGAGCATGAGATTGGCATGAAAAGAGCTGAAACTTCAGATAGTTACTCAGACGAGAGGGAGGCTCAGTCAATCTGGGCAGCAAAGAGTACACGTTTTATTTTTTGTTTTGTTTTTGTTTGTTTGTTTGTTTTATTGGTTGTTCAAAACATTACAAAGCTCTTGACATATCATATTTCATACATTAGATTCAAGTTGGTTATGAACTCCCTGTTTTACCCCAAATACAGATTGCAGAATCACATCGGTTACACGTTTTAGAGTCACTGCTCTGTTTTCGAATCAACGGAGCTGCTTGCTGCTCCCTGCTGTGTGACCATGGGCAGGAGACTCGCCCCCACTGAGCTTCAGTTTCATCTCTTCCAGAGAGCAGGGTCCCATCTTTAATTCATCCCCTGCCCCCAAGCAGACGTGGCAAGTTTAGATGAAGCCATACATGTAAGCTCCTCTAGATGTTATAGAAAACCTGAGCAAGTAGAGGGAGTGGGGAAGGGGGGTGAAAGAATTAGAGACACGTCAAATGACCTTGAGATTGGTGTGTGTGGGGGGGGCATCTAGCAAAGGAGGAGTCTTTGTGCTGTGGATGGAGAAGGCTTTGCAGTCTGGTAGGGGTATGAGAAGAAGCCCTCCAGCTGTGACATTGTGGGCAGCTGTGGCTGGAGCTCAGTGGTTGTCTAGCTGCTTCTAGAAGCTCAAAGTCTCAACAAATGAAAGAGATAGCAGGGTCACTTCAAAGAGACGTCGGTAAACATTCAAAGTGCATGCATGGCTGTGCTCAGGAGCACAAGGGGTGAAATGGGTAGTGCCTTGCCCTTGAGGATTTTGCAGTCTCCTAGAGGTGAGAGCTGTCACCATGATGTAGTCATAGCAAGGACCGGGGAGAGCTCTGGATAGCAATGCGCCAGGCTGCACCAGCACAGGAGAAGATGGACCCGGTGCCCATATCCAGAGATTCTCATAGGAGGCATTTTGTTAGAAATCTTGCCTCATGTTTATTCATCAGGAAAATATTTATGGAGCACCTGCTCTGTGCTGGGCATTGTGCCAGGCTCTGCTTTTTAAGTGAATCAACAAAAATGCACCAAGTTGTCTACTCCCGCTAGACATTTGCTGGGCACTGTGGGGGAAGGGGTGGATGCGTAAGACATGGTTTCTGTTTTCTAGGACAGGAGTTTTCAGCTGGGGGAGGGTATTGGACCCTCCTTCCCCCAAACTGTATATAAAATATTGTGCAGATTAATGCTTCAGATTAATATATTTTTAATTTTTTTAGCAGTTTTGAGTTTACTAAAAAATTAAATAGCATTCTCAGTTTCCCTCATGTCTCAGTTTTCCCTATTATTGTTAGGATAGTCTATTATTATTATTATTATTATTATTATTAAAGCTGTATTGATACATTACTGTTAGCTAAAGACTAGTTTGCATTATAATCCCAGTGGCTCGGGAGGCTAAGGATGGAGGATCACAAATTCAAAGCCCCCTCAGCAAAAATGAGGTGCTAAGCAACTCAGTGAGACCCTGCCTTTAAATAAAATACAAAATAGGGCTGGGGATGTGGCTCAGTGGGTGGTCGAGTGCCCCTGAGTTCAATTGCAGCTACCAACAACAACAACAACAACAAAAGACTTGTTTGCATTAGAGTTGGCTCTTGGTGTTCTACATTCCATGGATTTTGACAAATGTATAATGGCATGTGCCCAACATTATAAAATCATACAGAGCAGTTTCCCTGCCCTAAAAATCTTCTGCATTTTGCCTGTTTAATCCCTCCCTCCTCCTGAACTTGTTCCTATCTCTCTATTTTTACCTTTTCCAAAATGTTACATAGTCGGAATCATTCCATAGTTGGGAAAGTATGTTGCCTTTGCAGATTGGCTTTTTTTCCCCCCCACTCAAACATTACTACCTAAAGTTCCTCCAGGCCACCCACATCAGGGAGCTTGTCACATGTGCTGACCTCAGGACCCATCCCAAATTGCTCCATCAGAATCCCCATTTTAGCAAACCCAGCCACCTCTGCGCCACTAGTGGATTTGTGCACACATGAAAGTTTGAGGAGTAAGAAAACTGCTACGGTGTGAATATGAAGTGTCTCCCAAAAGCTCAGGTGTGAGATGATGCGAGAAGGTTTAGCCGGGCATGCTGCCATGCACCTCCAATTCCAGCATCTCAGGAGTCTGAGGCAGGAGGATTGCAAGTTCAAAGCCAGCCAGTCTCAGCAACTTAGTGGAGGCCCTAAGCAACTCAGCAAGACCATGTATCTAAATAAAATGTAAAAAAGGGCTGGGGATATGGCTCAGTGATTAAGTGTCCCTGGTTCAATCCCTAGTACCAAAAAAAACAATAATAATACTCTAGAGAGCTGGGGCTAGAGCTCAGTGGCAGAGCACTTGTCTGGCGCATGTGAGGCCCTGGGTTCGATCCTTAGCACCACATAAAAATAAATAAACAAAGGTATTGTATCTCACTACAAATAAAAGAAAATATTTTTTAAAAAAATTAACAAAGAAATGCTATCCATCTACAACTAAAAAAAAAATGAAAATGAAAAAAGTTTAGAGCTGAAATGTTTGAGTTATAAGAGCCTTAACCTAATCAGTTCATTAATCCATGGATAGTGATTAAGTTGTAGGTAACTATAGGCAGGTTGCGTATGGCTGGAGGAGGTGGGTCACCAGGGATGCACTCTTGGGCTTCATATTTTTTCCCTAGTGAGTGAAGCTCACTCTCTGCTTCCTTGTTTCCGTGTCCTGAGCTGGTTTCCTCTACCACACCTTTCTGCCATGCTGTTCTGTCTCACCGCAGGCCCAGAGCAATGGAGTTGGCCATCTATGGAATGGCCAACATTTGGGAGTTGTTCACCTTCTAGAACCACAGGAGTGACACACCATATCGAACTATTTAAATTGAAATTAAAGCCAGGTGTGGTGGTGCCTGCCTGTAATCCCAGTGACAGGGGAGGCTGAGGCAGGAGGATCGCAAGTTCAAAGCCAGCCTTAGCAAAAGCAAGGCGCTAAGCACTCAGTGAGACCCTGTCTCTAAATAAAATGTAAAATAGCACTGGGGATGTGGCTCAGTGGCCAAGTACCCTTGAGTTCAATCCCCAGTGGAAGGAAGGAAGGAAGGAAGGAAGGAGTTAAATAAAATTTACAGTTCGGTTTCTCAGTTTCACTAGTCAAGTTTCAAGCCATCCATATCCACATGTGGCTAGTGGCCACCATATCAGGGAGCATAGAGACAGAACATTTCTATCATTTCAGGAAATTCTATTGGACAGCAGTGATTTATAAGAAAAAAAAAAAAAAGACCCCAAACGCAGGACAGTCTGTGGAAACTGGAGCTCAGATTGAACTGGGTGCTTGAAAATGGAGCATACTGTCAGCTCCTGTGAGTTTTGTCCTTCTGCCACTCGGGGGCCTGCTTATTCCCTGCAGAGTTCCAGGAATGCACCTTGAAGACTTAGCACCAGAACTGTGGTGATGGTTGCCTAAGGCATTAAGGGCTAAGGCTAAGATTTACCTGTGAAGTGCTGCAGGAGGCCATGGTGGCTGCATGTGCAGTAGCATCCGAGTGGGAGGAACCGGTCTTCCCTTGAACACAGGGAAACACAAGAGATGTAGGTGCTGACTCAGTCATTGTGACCGTGAGTAACTTTACTCTTTCTGAACAAGAAAATACCCTAGGACATGAATTTCCCTCCAAATTCCATACTACTGTCCTCATCCCTGTATTATAAACTTCTTAATTCTGCTTTATTGCTTCTTAAGACTCAGTACTTGGATTTTACAACATGATTTACCAATTTCTTCACTCTTTATTTTCATTCCTCTCTACAGGATTGAATTTTCTTCTAATTGAAGTACATTCTCTAGTACTTTTTTTTTCCCCACAAGGACCTCAAGGAACTAATCACTAATGGTGTGTTATCACCCTCTTGGCTTGAAAGACGTTTGTTTCACTAACTCTCAAGTGGTAGTTTAGCTGGGTATGGAATTCCAGAATGCTGTGGATGTCTGCATGTGTGTGGTATTGGGGATTGAGCCCAGTGGTGCTTTACCACTGAGCTACATTCCCAGCCCTTATTTTTTTTTTTTTTTATTTATTTCAAGTCAGGATCTCCCTAAGTTGCCAAGGCTGACCTCAAACTTGCAATCTTCCACCTCAGCCTCCTGAGTTGCTGGTATCATAGATGTGCAGCACCATACCCAGTCACGATGGTAATTTTTGAGTTACGTTTTTGAACTTGGGTGCTCCTATTGTGGGAGCAGCATATGGTCATAATCATACCTGGCACTTCCATGCCGAGTCGTAGTCTTTAGGATAGGGTTCTCCATCTTCTTCTTCACTATAAGACATTCCCTTTCTGGCTTCTAGCTTTTTGCTGTTAGCCTACTCCGCTTTTTGTCATGCCTAGAGCCTGTAATCGTAAATCTGTTCTTGGAAAGGAATTTAAATCCTAGCTTTTTAGGCTTCTGTTTGGTCCCATGGATTGGTGGGTCTAATCCTCCTCCTCAACTTTCAGCTTTATCTCCTCTTAATTCTGGCATCTGAAAGAAGTTGCTATCTTCCTTTCAAGCCAGGCTACGAATTTAAAATGGCAATTATTTATCATACGTGTTCTGTATTTTCCATAATTTTTAAACTGTCAGCATTTGCTTCTGTGTGTGTATATATATATGTATGTATGTATATGTATGTATGCATATGCATATGTTGTAGATGGACATAATATTTTTATTTTATTTATTTGTTTTTCTGTGGTGCTGAGGATCAAACCCAGTGCCTCACTTGTACTAGGAAAGCACACTACCACTGAGCTACAGCTACAGCCCCCTATCTCTAGTCTTGATCATGACAGTGAGTACCCATAAGTGATCCAAGGAGATTCAGTAGAATGTTCAAGTAACAAATTAACATTAAAGGAAATATTTACCCCCTAGTCATGCACACTAAATTCAGTAGCTCAGTTTTAATCATAACATCATATGTTCTTGGTGAAGAGGTCCTGTTTAATAGTGTCCATGATTATGTTTTTGGCACCAAATTTGGTTTCTTACACATAGAGTGAAATTATATCCATCAAGATAACTGGGCAAAGAACCACATGTAGCTCATTTATTTGCTCCTTTAGCAAGTTGGAAAACCAATAAATACGTCCAGCTGCTGCTTTTGTAGACGAGTAGCTGAGTTATCAGAGAGAGGACATGGGTCAGTGGTGCCACCGATGGTGCAGAACTACACCGGGTCAGAAGAATCCCCATTGGAAATATCTGCCACCTTTCCAACTTTTGTGAATCTGTTTCCTCACCTGTGAAATGAAGAGGTCCAACCCATGTGGAATCAGGTCCTGACTCACTAGCTCTGTGACCTTGAGCAGGTTGCATAACCTTCTGGGCTTCCGTCCTATAAGTGCTACCCTCTCTACCTCAAAGGGTTGTGGAAACTATCAGACCCACTGCCTTGTAGGAACGAGCTCTGAGAAATACACGGGCTACCAAGAGGTGGACGTAACTGTTATCACTGAGAAGCCGAGACCAGCTTCTGTAACTCCTCCATGGTTCAGAAGGCATGAGCTCTGCAAGCTCAGGCTGTTCTGATGATTTCTGACCCAGCACAGCTTCAGGAGAGAGCAGGGATTTCTTCTGTCCGTCAGCTGCAAGCTGACGGGGCTTTGATACCTCTTGGTTTGCTGGGACTGTGACATTTGATGTCCTCCTCTGTGAAAACTCAGTGGCGTGTGAATCTCGTGTTCCATTTCTCTCACTTCTCATATGCGAGCCACACACTGGAACACCCTGCAGGGCAAGTGCCCAGTGCCGTGTAATGTTCGCAACGAGGTCAGACAGAGCTCTGCTCCTTGATCAGAGCCTTAGTGATGTTCCAAATGGCAGAGGCCAGTGGGCTCAGCTCAACCGCGGTCATCGCATTTCCCACCCCCACCCTCAGGAGGCAGTCTTGGTGGGAGATTTCCCAGCTTACAATCAGGGGACCCAGCTCCGTCACCAGCATGGAGCAGTTACTGTCCCTCCCTGGTGCCAGTGTTCCCTCAGCCATAAAACGAGAGCTCTGAGTAAAATCACTGGTTGTCAATCTTTGTACCCTTTATTTTTGTCTCTCCCCTTTAACCCTGCCCCGTGGGCTGCCTCATGCTAGCAGGAAGCTCCTATTAGCAGTTGTATATGTCTGATTGATGAAAGGTGACAAAGCCCAGGAATTAGTCCTTAAAACGTCCTTTGGGAGAAACAAAGTTCCGAGAGAGGAGGTGATTTTATCTGTGGTCAAACCGATGTTTTTACATCTTGTGTTAGCTTTCCATCGCTGTGACCCGAAGACCTGACAAAAAGGAAAAGTATTTGAGCTCACGATTTCAGAGGTTCCGTCCATGGTCGGTCAGCTGACTCCATCACTTTGGGCTCAAGGTGAGATAGAGTATCATGGCAGAAGGGTGTGGCAGACGAAAGCTCATGGCAGTCAGGAAGCAGAGAGAGGGCGCACAAGTGAGTGCCCGTGAGTGCTCCAAGGACAAGATATGAACCCTAAAGGCATACCCCCAGTGACCTACTTCCTCCAGCCACATTCCACCTGTGTACAACTATCACCCAGTTAGTCCATTCAAATTATTAATCTATCAAATAGATTCATCGACTGATTTGGTTACAGCTCTCATAATCTGATCATCTCACCTCTCCAAACATTGTCTCTGGACCTTTTGGGGGAACACCTCATATTCAAACCATCACCCATTATAAGTCATCTGACAAGGGGAGAGTTTTATCTCTGAAGTTACACAGATGACAGTGAATTAAGATTTCCCAAGGTCATGGAAGTAAATAGACCGAAAGGCCTGAATGAATGTCATTCTAAGCCTGCACATGGTTAGCCTCCTCGGGGTGATCCCTGGCTGCTCTTGATCATAACCCAAGAGAACCAACCAAAACATGGACCGCATCTTACTCAATTCTGCTTTCCCAGGCTGATAACAGGTGCTCATTGAATGCGTATTGTCAGATGCGATCATCGTGTCAGAACCATACTCCTTCCCGGGAAGGTGGTACCATCGTAGTTGTTAAAACCTCCAGACAGGTGACAGAGCTGTTGGAGAAGACCCAAAGTGGGGGAAAAAGAAAGGGTTCCTTAAGAAAGACCAACGAAGGAAATAAATAACAGACATGGGCTTCTTCAGGGAATGCCTCGGAGAGAGACCCAATGTGGAAGGACGCCCGAGAGTCATGCAAGGTGACACTCGTGGAGGCAAACTTGGCTCTTCTTGTTCCTTACTGTCCTTTCTCCCTGGAAGACTGTTCCACCTCATCCAAAAGGGAATTTGTGACTAAAAAAGTCAGGTTTAAGAACAGCTCAGATAAATCCCCACTTCACAGAGGGATGACAGCAAGAGTTCAGAGTTGTTTTTAATCTTTAACGTGCTGTCACGGAAGAGACACCCAAATCCCAGAAATTTCTTAAATTTTCGGGTCAGTGACTGACCACTGGTTCTGGCTCCTGGCATCACCTGGGCAGGGCAGGGACTGCCTCGGTTTACCCCACTGATGCACAGGGCGTCACAAAGTGCGTCTTCTCAGCAGATCATCCCTGGGAGTGTCCCCCCTCGCCCTCCTCCCTGACCCCGCCAGTCCCCACTGCTGGGATGGGAGTCTCCCTCTGCCCCACCTAACACAGGGAACACCCACGTGCCCACCCGGTGCATGCCACCAGTGCCATTCCTCTCCATCCACCTTGTGACAGACCTCTGCAGCCTCCTCTCCACCTGTCTTAATTCTTCCTGCGTTTCAAAGTCAGACGTAGGCGTCCGTGCACTTCACCACCACCCCCAACCGCGTCAGCGTTCATCTCTCAGTGTTGTTCTCACCGACCACGTCAACATCCATCTGTGGGTTTGTTTTTTAAATGATCCTTCTTGGTCTTGCTGCTCAAGGCAGAACCCTGCGGGAGGCATGAGGAGTGAGGACAGGAGTTCACTCCCGGTGGCTTTGCCCCAAACCCAAGGCCATGTGTCCCAGAGCACCCTTGGGAGGGAGTGATGTGGCCGCCTGTCAATCCTCCTTTGTCGCCCTGGAGTTAGCCACCCGTCCTGTTGGCTCATCCTGAGAGACCTCGCAGTGGTGAGGACTATGGCCTCAGGGTGGGTGGGGTGTCCAGCCGCCCCACTGTGCTCATTCAGGCACCCCCGACTGCTGCTCCCGCTGCCCTGGGCACATGGGGCTCCTGTGTTCATTCGACTCCCCAGTATCTGACTGCTTAAAGCTGTCCACTCTTCCCTTCAGAGGAGCAGAGGATAGGCGTGCGAGCAGGTGGCCGTGTGACCTTGAGGGCTGGCAAGAATTCTGAGAGGTAGAAAGAGAACAGTCCATGGGAGGAGGCAGCCGGTCACCCGGTGTTGAAAAACAAACTCTATGTGATTGCTGGATCCGTGGACATTGGAAAGTCCAGCAAGGCATGGGGGCTGAGAAGGGACACAGGTGCCCAGCTGCTCTGCGCAGTCCCACCTCTGGGTGGAGGTAGAAGTGAGGGCTTGGGGCAGGCACAGGAAGACAAATGCCATGTGATGTCATTCAACTGTGGGATCTAAAAACGTCAAACTCATAGATGCAAAGAATAGAATGGTGGTTACCAGAGGCTGGGGGTGGGCACAGACTGAGGAGATGCTGGTCAGCAGACACAGACTTCAGTTGGATTGAAGTGAGTTCAAGAAACCTGTTGGACAACTTGGTGACTCTTATAATACCTTTGCCTCTACCTATACATCTGTGGCTCTGCACCTGCAGGTCAAACCAACCTTGTATTGAAAATATCTGTGCCTCCTGGGCAAGCTGCTTGTCTAACTCGTTGTTCCTTGGGTACCTGCTAAGTTCCAGGAACCTACGCAGAGGATGGGGGGTGTCTTAATCATCTGTATATTCTGCATGCCTGGCAGATGTATAATGCTCAGAAAATGTTGAGGGCCATAGTCCCACTGACTGTGAAGCTTCCTAGCAGCAGAAAAACCCAGATACCTTGTACCCCCAATTCCAGTGCAGTGCAGGAATTTCCTCACCTGCATCCCCAATTCTTGGTTACCTCTAGCCACAGGGGGCTCCGCCCAGTGCTGGACTCTCAGCCAAAGAGGAAGCTCTTCCACTGTTGGCTGGGATGGTCTCCATTCCCCAGCCAACATGGATCCCCTCTGGAGGCTCCTGGGGGCAGAATCTGGGGCATGTTCACGTTCACTGTCAGAATTCTACAGGAACGGAGGAGCACCTTCCTGCTTCCTTGCTGTAGCTACCAGGGGTGTTTTCCTGCTTGGGAACTTCCAGCCAAAGATGCACTGATGGACAATAAAACACCATGGAGCTCTGGAAGGTCCATTCCATCCCCTTGCTGAAAAGCGTCCCTATTAGGAGCAAAGGTCCTCTTTGCATCCCTTGTAATTCTCATGGGAGGCTGGTGTGGCTTCTCGAATCCATTCCAGGCTCACTCCTAGTACTGCCCAGGGCAGATGGCTCCAGAGAGACCAAGGGACTCCGAGGGGTCCTCAGATGGAGCTCCCTAGGAGTTCTCCACTGCCCCTAGGAGAGGAGATGTTGACCCCTCAAAGGAAGCTGGGCAGGGCCATTTCCTGACTTCCTGGGCCTTAGCTTATGCCATTTGCTCCACTATAAGAGATTTCTGCTTCCTTCAGATTTCTAGGCAAGGATAAGTTCCCCAAATCCAATGAAAACATTACCTCCATGAGCATGATGTCATTTTCCTTCTGTTACAAGGACTCTTGACCCTTGTGTTTGACTTGACGCTGGTCTCTAGGGTGGGGCAGGAGCTTATACATCCAAGTGGTCCAGTATCTTTCTGGGCTTTCTGCAAAGAAAATGGGCCAAACTGATCCCAAAATATCAAAATATATCCTTGCCTGGAATGTCTGGGCTGGATGGCCCTCTCTGTCAGGTTTTAGCTCGCTCACCATCTCTGGTAGTAGACATCTCTCCCCATAGCTGGACTGAGAACAGAAGAGTGCTGGGATTGATTAGCAATATCTGTTCCATGCATGGGGATGGGGGTTGGGATGTGCCTGACACATATTAGCCCTCTCCATTGCAAATCCAGCTTTCTTATTTTACAGATTGAATGACAAAAGCTAGGAGAAAAGAAAAAAACTTTGGGGACACCACACAGGAACTTTGGGGGCAAGCCAGAAAGGGAGCCAGGTATCTTGTCCCTTTTAATCCACCAACTCGCCTCCCTTGGCCTTATAGTTAGGTCTCTCCCTGAGCCCTGAAGCCTCCCTTCCCATGTGCTGGAGACTCTCTAGACGCTCAACGAACGTTTCTCTAATACTGACGCAGTGCCAGGCAATGTGGGAAGTGCTGGAAGTGCTGGCCAGAATGGCCAGCAGTGCAGCTCTGTGGACACTAGCCTGGCATGTGCGGGTCCTGGGTTTGATCCCCAGCATTGAAAAAAGAAAAAATTCTTAAAGATCTTCATTTCTTTGTCTGAGGCAGAAATGCACCCAGAGGTGGCTCCCTTTCTAAAGACTAGAGCATCTGCTGTCCCATGGCTCTTGCAGGGCACAGGGCATCCCGGCTCGCCATTTCTTTTCCCAGCTCTCTGCCTTTGAGCCAATGCCATGGTTATTAGAGGACAGAAAGTGGCTGCAGGGGGCAAGGATGAGGCTCCGTCGCAGGGCCTGCTCGGCGGACGCAGGAGAACGTGCCAGCTCAGAGCTCAGATGAGGAGCTCCAGTCTGGCTTGGCCCAAAGGACCCTGGCCAGGTGCTGCCCTGTGGGACGTGGGTTCTGCAGCCCCACTGCTGCTGCCAGCTCGGGTCCTCCTGCCTCGAGGTCATTTGGAAACCGACGGGGTCATACTTAAGGTTGCCACTGCAGGTACTCTAGCCTCTTAAGGTGACTGCAGGTACCTCTAGCCTCTAGAGAGTGGAAGCCAGTGACATAAATAATTGTTATGGAGCTTCCAAGAAACTGAGGCACCATTATAACCCCCTCCTCAAACCCTGATCAAGTCAGAAAGATTTTCAGACATGTCACTCAAAGTAACAGGGAGGAGTTTATTGAAGGCTAGAATTATTCTCTTAACCTTGTGTTCCCATCAGCCTCATCTGTCTGTTCCCCAACACAATGAACAAGACAGTCTTACTTGATGAATTGCATTATCCAAATGCCAACAGCAGGACTGGGAGGTAGCTCAGTAGTAGAGTGCTTGCCTAGCATGTGTGAGGTCCCCTGGTTCAATCACAGTATTGCCAAAAAGGGGAAGGAAAAAAAAAAACTCAAAATGCCAATAGCATCCCCTGGTGAAATTCTGCTGGGGCGGGGTGGGGGGGCGGAGGCCTTGGCCCAGAGCAGAGCCCATGAGCCTGTGTGGGCAGCACTGGAAACGCTCTGGGCTGAGAAGTCACAGCCCAGCCTTGTCATTTCTCTGAATGTCCTCCATTTAAACTCTTTGGCCAATGAGGCTCAGGGTGTCCCCTGTGAGGGATTAAGGGGTGAATATGCACACAGCGCCCCCAGGATCCTAACCACATAAACCAGAAGTCACTGCCACCTGCCCGGTGCCCGCAACTGCCCACCCACTTCCTCTGTTCCCTGTGCCTGGGACATGGCTGTCCAGCCTCCCAGGCAAAGCCCCAGCCACAGTGTCCACCTGCACGCCCCAGACGCCCCCACCAAGAGACAAACAGCTTCTCACCGCCCATGGTGCAGACCTTCAGCCCAGTGACACTTTACTGGCAGGGTCCCCCCGGGTCTGCCCCAGGGCTGGCTGCCCGGGGAAGGGCTTGGCAGCTGAGCCAGAGGCCACAGGACATGTCTCCAGTGGGCTTCCAGGCCAAGAGCCTCAGCCCCTTCCCACCACTGTCCCTGCTGGCCCTGCCCGCCTGCCCAGCGCATTAGCATTTAAATGCATCCAAAGTCATCTCCACCAAAGCCTCTTCCCCCATTGAAGCCACTGGG
>NW_026000168.1:15322372-15346984 GCF_001458135.2 Marmota marmota marmota
GGGGGGGGGGGGGGGGGGAAGCATTTGAATCCTTCTCTCCGACTCCCCTTCCCTCAGAATGGCCATACTGTATTCATCTGCTTCTGTATGTGGCATTAGCAGAAAGAGGGAGAGAAGGCGCCTAGCAACCCAGAGGAGGCTGAGAAAGAGGTGGGAAGGAAGTGATTTTCATGTAATTATTCACTTCGACAAAAGCCGTTGTCAGGTACACACTGGAAACACAGCTGTTTTATTATTCTCCTAACCTACTTTTAATCTTTTGAGAATCCTTCCCAATATAAAAGGCAAAAAAAGAAAGGGCTTAATTCAGCCATTTTCTGCCCGGGAGCCGTATGAGTTATGTTTTTGCCTCAGCCGAAGGGCCCCACTTAACAAAAGTTGTGTTGTTGTGTTGTTTGTACGTGTGTGAGTACGAGAGTGTGTGTGTGTGTGTGTGTGTGTGTCTGTCTGTCTGTCTAAAAAGAAAATGTTAAAGAACGAAATGGCTGTGAGCCCTGAGCACAGGGAGGGCTCCCAAGCCCAGTCCTGGCTCCTTGGAGCCAAAAGCCAAAAGCCGCGTCTGCTGTTGGGGCTGGTGGTTTTCATGATCTGCTTGGCCAGAGCGTGGGGAACACAAGGAGCCGAGGAACTGCGAAAGGTTGACTCTTTCCACCCATTACTGGTGCCTGCGCGCATGGCCCTAGGAGGCAGGTACCTCTGCTCTAGAGCTGCGCAGCCACAGTATTTGGTGCATCTTAGAAATCCGATTAGCTCACCTGGTGTGGAAGGAGACTGGGATGCTGGGAATAGCCCAGGAGCTGTTGTGATAGCATCAGCCACCAGAAGAGATCAGAAAGAGGGGATGGAACACACTTTCTATCCATTACATCTTGAGCCAGAGAGGTTTCACAGCAGGTAAGTAGAAGAGCAGGGCTCCACCCTGGGTCTGCTGGCCCCAAAGCTTTTGTCCTTTTCATAAAGCCCCTGCAAGGGTCAGGAGGAGGCACCTGATGACAATCTTGTTTCATCTGGTCCCCTTGTGCACAGGGTTTTGGTCAAGGGCAGTCCGTGACTGTGCACATTGGCCACCACACATCTCTTTAGAGATGAATGGACCAGGACTTCCCCTCTCTGGCTGCTGGCTTTCTCATCAATCCAAAGGAGATAATAATAGCAGGGGTCATGACTGTGAGGATGAATGAAGCGAGTTTAACATTGACAAAGCGCCCATGTGTTGAAGGTCTAGTGAAGGCCATTGACTTCACTGCGGTCATCAGTATCGCCAGCACCTCCTCCCACTGTGCTTTCCCAGCGGGATGCACCGATGTGTGTTTGTCACCTCAAGGCATCAGTGCAGCCCACTCTGGGATGGCCTGCTGGGCCAGCTTCCGGGCACAGCCCTTTGGCCCTGCCCAGTAGCTCTGTTTGCAGACCTGAAAGCATATCTCTGCAGAAGCTTCTTTCTGTAGCCTGAGCCGCCTTGTATGCCCTAGCAAAGCTCACCTTCTCCTCCAGCTCCCTTTGCACTCCCCAGGGCAAGAACTGCCCCTTCACATGGGAAGGGCGGGGCCCTGGCCCCTAGTGCCCTCCTCTTTCTGCTCCTCCCCAAACTCGACCCTCCCCGCCCGATGGTGTCGGGCAACATCCCTGTCTTTGCTTATTGCCCGTCTGTCCTGCTGGAGTGTAAGTAACTTGCAGGGAGAAGCTGGGTAAAGTTTGGTGCCTGCTGCAACCTTAACTATAGGAACTATGCCTGGCACACGTGCATATTTATTGTGGGGGGAAAAAAGAGCCTTTTATTTGATCCAGATTTTCAAATATCTACAGGGATGATATGTAGACTTGGGGAAGGGTGGATTTTTTTTTTTTTAAAGAGAAAGAGAGAGAGAGAGAGAATTTTTTAAATATTTATTTTTCAGTTTTCGGTGGACACAACATCTTTGTTTGTATGTGGTGCTGAGGATCGAACCCGGGCCGCACGCATGCCAGGCCAGCACACTACCGCTTGAGCCACATCCCCAGCCCAAGGGCGGATGTTTGAACAAGCGTCTCCTTCTCATTATTGCTAGTGGCTGGGCTTCTGAGTCCTCTCCTGGGCTCCTGCATGGTGTCTAAGAGCTGAACCCTGTGCCCACAGTGACGTGTGCACCACCACTGTGGATGACAATGCCCACCTTGGGCGGCGCTCAAGAGACATAGTCTTGTAAACTGTAAAGTGCCATCCTTATGGTTGGAGGCATCCATCGTGACAAATGGGACTTCTGAGTGTGGGGTGGGGAAGAATTTGTTCACATCCTCCACCGGCACGTCGTTGCTTCTGCCAGCAAATGTCATTGAGGACCTATGCCGCACAGCCCTGTGCTAGGTCTAGCTGGGACGGCAGGTTACACCCTGATTCATGCTCTCTGTACCTACTCTGTACTGGGTACTTGAGAACCAGCTCATTAGAACCAGTTGCCCTGAAGGAGGTGAGGTTGCCCCAGCGCCAGAGGGTGGGCCCACCTCCTCTCAAGGGGCTCCACTTCCCTATTCCCATGCAAATCTGTCCTCCCAACTTCCGAAAGCGGACCGGGACCGCCTCCGTCTGTGCTGCCAGAACGCCCCCCATTCATTGCTGCAGAGCATGGGGAGTGATCGGTTGCTCGGTGGCTGACCCAGCTTCCTTGGGGTTCACTTTCTGGAGATTATTTTCCCTTCAAATTGTGTTGGGAAAAAAGGAGAAAGGGCTCCTTTCTCTCTGCAGGTTCCTGGGAGATGCTGGTCAATGGGGCTCAGAGTGGTTTAAGTCCCAGCCGAGACTCCAGGCCTACTCAGCAGACCACATGACCCCTGCTTTTCTCCAAAATGTAGAGCCAGATCGCCATGAGTGGGTTCAGACCCAGCTCTCCCCTTAACAAGCTGTTTGACTTTCTATGGATCCATTTTGTCTTTGGTAAAAATGGCGACTGTGCTATTTAACTGGTGAGATCATTAGACAAATTATGAGATTTGTACATGACAGCCTCGAAGACATAGTAGGCTTCATCAGATGTTAACCCGAGTTTCTCGCTTCCTAAGGCACCATCAGCATGAAGGACGGGTCCATGGATGTTGGATCAGCCTGTTCTCTTTTCTCAGCGCCCCGAACCCTTTCTTCTTTAGTCCACTCATGCCAGTGGCCACCAGGATTTTGTCCGATCTCTCCGTATTGTAGAATTCCTAGTTGAAGAAAGAAGTTGCCTTAAGTGAAACAGACTTGAGGTGTTACCTTAGTAGAGGTAATGCTCTGTGTCCACCAGCTATTTTTTTTTTCTCGGATAAGTTGGAAGTCTTGCCTGTAGGTTGGGACCACGTGGGTTGGCTCTAGTCAACATATGTAGGCAGAAATGACCTAGCAACTCCCGGGGCAGGCTCTTTAGTATCCTCCAGAAAGCCTCTGGCTCTCTGTTCCTCTGCCTCCTAGGCTGTGTTGGAAGCTGGTATTGAGATGGCGTACAATAAGAAAGTAGGAATTCGTGTCTGGCCAGTGATGGAGTGGAAGAGAGTCCCTTCACAGTCTGCGTGCAGCTTTGTGTAGTGGGTTAAGCCACTAAGGTTTCAGGATTTAATGTTTAACCCAGCACGGCCTAGCAGTATCATCTTAACAAATATAGCAGCTCACGGATGAGTTAATCAGCCCCTTTCTAGACTCGTGGCAAGGCTGACTGTGTGTGGGGGGGCTGTTGCATTTTTGCAACCACAGGCATATGGTCACAATCTCTCTCCTGTCAGTCTGTTAATGAGCTCAGTGATGCAGAATCCATGTGAAGACCTAATGTGATTCTTCATGGGACTTCTTCAAGAAATCTAATGCTGAATGTTCTCAGGCTTTGCTGTTCTCTACAAGCATGTGCCCCAGCAGGAATGTTGACATCAATGGGCAAAGGAACTGAACAGACACTTCACAGAGGAAGAAATGTGACTGGTCAGCAAATATATGAAAAAAATGTTCAACATCTCTAGCAATTAGAGAAATGGAAATTAAAACTACATTGAGGGGCTGGGGCTGGGGCTCAGTGGTAGAGCGCTCGCCTAGCATATGCGAGGACCTGGGTTTGATCCTCAGCACCACATAAAAATAAATAAACAAAATAAAGGTATTGTGTCCAACTACAACTAAAAGTAAATATTAAAAAAAAAAAAAAAACTACAGTGAGATTTCATCCCACTACAGTGAGATTTCATCCCACTACAGTGAGATTTCATCCCGCTCCAGTCAGAATAGCAATTATCAAGAATACAAGCAGGGACTGGGGTTATGGCTCAGCGGTAGAGCACTTGTCTCGCATGCATGAGGCCCTGGGTTCGATCCTCAGCACCACATAAAAATAAATAAATAAAAGTGAGGATATTAAAAAAAAATACAAGCAACAATAAATGATGGCAAGGATGAGGGGGAAAAGGTACCCTCATACATTGCTGGTGGGACAGCAAATTGGTACAACCACTATGGACAGCAATAATGAGATTCCTCAGAAAACTTGGAATGGAACAACCATTTGACCCAGTTATCCCACTTCCTGGCATACACCCAAAGTACTTAAAATCAGCATATTATAGAGACACCGCCATATCAATGTTCATAGCAGCTCAATTCACAATAGCTAAGCTATGGAACCAACCTAGATGCCCTTCAAAGATGAATGGATAAAGAAAATACGGTATATATTCACAATAGAATATTACTCAACCACAAAGAAGAATGAAATTATGGCATTTGCCTGTAAATGGATGGAATTGGAGACTATCATGCTAAGTGAAATAAGCCAGTCCCAAAAATGTCAAAGGCTGAACATTGTCTCTGAGACATGGATGCTGACTTTTTAGTAGGTGGGAGTGGGAAAAGGATGAGTGGAGGTTCACCAGATTGGACATGGGACAATGGGGAGAAAGGGAGGGGGAATTGGAAAGACAATAGACTGAATCGGACATAACTTTCCTACATTCATATGTAAATATATGACCAGTGTAACTCCACATCATGTACAACCACAAGAACGGGAAGCTATACTCCATGTATGTATGATATGTCAAAATGCATCCTGCTGTCATGTATAACTAAAAATAACAAATTTTAAAAATTTATTTTAAATGTTGAAATCAACATGCATTGCCCAAATGTGGAAAATAGAGGAGACCAGTGGAGAAAGTTCCGGACCTGGAGTGAGGAAGACGTTATGTTACTACTAAAATCCTGATGCTTTTCAAATCTGTGTCTTTAGCCCAGACCTCTGTGTTTAGCCCTTGACCTGGTTCCTGAACATCTCACTTGATGTCCCAGACTTGCCTTCTCTAGATTAATCCTTACCCATTTCCCCACATACACCTACTACCTCCTTAAAAAAAACAAAAAAACTCAGATCATTCTCTAGTGTTGCACCCCTATCTACCATATTACTTAAATCTAGATATTCTTCTCTGACCTTCAATCAACAACAATTTTATATAATCTTCCTTGTAAAGATTTCTTGAGAATCAAGATGAAAACTGAAAAAAATATATATATATTTTAATTTCCCAGAATGTCCCCAAACAGAAATAAAATAGTAGAATAAATAAATGAAATAAAATTAATTAAAAACAAAACTATGAACAGCACCTGCAGCATAATAAGGTGACCCCAGAAACGGTCAACGTACATGTGAATGGTGGGCCCATCCCCAACTGCAGCAACATCTGCGTGATTTTAATTCTAGAATTTTCTAGATTTTAATTCTAGAAGGTGAGGAGGAAGGCAAAAGGGAATTTTGCAAATTCAAGTGCAGGAAACCCAGACAGCTCTGATACACTCATCCCTAAGAAAGGACCCTGTGGGGGAGCAGGAGCCTGGTGGGCCTGAGAACAGCAGCCCACACTAGGAGGCTCCTGTACAGACCCCAGGTCCTCGGTCAGTAGGGAGAGCTGCGGGTTTAGGCAGAGTTCTAGGCCCTGGGAACCGTAGGGACAAAGAGCTGAACCACCATTGCAAGAAGACCCACCCTGCATCAAAGAGAAGTTACTGGAAGCAGAATCCAATTTGAGCAGGACAGAAACACTAGAGGAAATGAAAAGAGACATTTTGGACAAAATTGCAAAAAAAAAAAAGAAAAAAAAGAGAGAGAGATAATAATTTCAGAGAGTACTGTGTATGCAGACATAGTTTTAAAGACTTATTGGTAATAACAAAGGAGGGAGCCCTAGAACCACGAAGATGGGAAATCTACCCTGAAACGCCTCTGTTCCTAAGAGTAGGAAAAACTTCATCTCACCTACAGGTCTGCAACAGAAGAGGACTGTGGTCAAATTCCATGCAAAGCTATCATAAAAATATTATAAGATAGTGTCCCCACAGGTAATGAATTCATTCCACAAAGATGGGCCCATGAAACAGCTCACATTGAAACTTAATATTTCTTTCTGTGGGGAGGGAGTACTAGGGATTGAACTCAGGGGTATTCCACCACTGAGCCACATCCTCAGCCCTATTTTGTGTTTAGAGACAGGGTTTCACTGAGTTGCTTAGCACCCTGCCATTGCTGAGGCTGGCTTTGAACTCACAGTCCTCCTGCCTCAGCCTCCTGAACCGCTGGGATTACAGGTGTGTGCCACTGCACCAGGGAAACTTAATATTTCTTGTTTGGTTGGTTTGAGTTTTGGTACTGGAGATTGAACACAGGAGCACTTAACCACTGAACCATGTCCCCAGCCCTTTTGATTTTTTTTTATTTTGAGACAGGGTCTTGCTAAATTATTTAGGACCTTGCTGTGTTGCTGAGTCTGGCCTCAAACTTGCAATCCTCCTGCCTCAGCCTCCTAAATTGCTGGGATTATGGGCATGTGCCGCCATGCCCGGCAGAACTTAGGCTTTCTAAACAAGCTAAAAGAGAACCAAAGGGTAATGTGAGAAAAATAGCATAAATGTAATTGTCAGATAAAAGAAAATCTGAAAGGAGTGCTGACAACAAGGATAGCTTACAACAGGAGAGTCATTTCAGAAAAAATAACTACGTAGGAGTTATAAAAGAATGAATAGTGACCATGGGTAACATCATAAGGTAAGGATAGAAAGGAAGAAAATAAAAAATAGAGCCAAATAAAAATGAACAAATGCATTTTTTTCCTCCTGATACAAAAATAAGACTTGTGCTTGAATCTTTTCTTAAATGTATCTTAACTGATGCATTAAAACATAAAAATTGTACCTAGCAATGGGGTACCCTGTTATGTTGTAATGCATATATACATCGTGTCATGCTTAAATGAAGGTAAACATATCCAACTCCTCAACTGTTTGTCGTTTCTTTTTTTTTTTTTTTTTTAAAGAAAGAACTTTTTTAATATTTTTTATTTATCGGCGGACACAACACATCTTTGTTAGTATGTGGTGCTGAGGATCGAACCCGGGCTGCACGCATGCCAGGCGAGCGCGCTACTGCTTAAGCCACATCCCCAGCCCCTGTTTGTCGTTTCTTTATGGTGAAAACTTTCTTCTAGTTTTTTGAAATGCTCAGTACATATTCTTATCTGTAGTTGTCCTGCTGTACAATATCCCACCAGAATTTCTTACTCCTCACTGCAGCTACGAACCTGTTGATCAGTCCTTCCCCATCCCTCCCACCCTCTACTCTCCTCAGCCTCTGGTAACCACCATTCTACTCTCAACTTCTATGAAATCAACAATCTTAGATTCCACACATGAGGGAGATCATGTAGTTCTTGTCTTTCTGGGCCTGGCTCATTGCACTTAGGATAGCACTCTCCAGTTCTATGTCCATTGCTGCAAATGACAGGATTTCATCCTTTTTTATGGCTGAATAGTATTCTATGATGTCTGTGTACCACAATCTCTTTTTCCATTCATCGGTTGATGAAGACTTAGATTTTTTTTTTTTTTTCCATTTCTTGATTATCTTGAATAGCACTGCACTGGACAGGGGAGTGCAGAAGGATGTGAACTTGATCTTGAAGAAGCACACCACAAACATGAGAAAAATCAACCCAAAACAGTCAACATTAAGACATGGTCCAATAGAACTATTGGGCCGCCAAGAGAGAAGAAAAAACTCAATTGGGCATCCAGACAAAAAGAAAAAGTGCATTTTAAGGAGAAGCTAATTAGATTGGCAATCAGTCTTTTCTACAGCAGCACTTAGTGCTGGAAAAAAAAACTTATTTCAGATGGTCAGAAAAAGAGAAGTGAGGATTTAACATGCAGCCCAATGGACTTTCAAGTATGAAAGCCACAGATGAATTACTATGCACATACAAGAACCCAGGACCTATTCCCATGATGCTTTCCAGAGAAATTTACTAGAAAACAAGCTACAGATAACCAAAATAACTGGCAAGGTTTTGATGGAAGGCCTAGGGATGCTCATTTAATTTATAGTCACCACAGAGTAGAATGGGTGTAGGACAGAACCTGATGTGTTGGTTTGTTCTAATAATGCATATAAAATCTGTGTATTAAAAATTAGAAAGACGTGGATGTGTAACCAATGTGATTCTGCAATTTGTATACGGGGTAAAAATGGGAGTTCATAATCCACTTGAATCAAATGTATGAAATATGATATGTCAAGAGCTTTGTAATGTTTTGAACAACTAATAATAATAATAATAATAATAATAATAATAATAATAATAAAATAAAAAATAAAAATTAGAAAGAATACAGGAGAAGTATCACAGAATAATTTCATAGATTGACTTCCCTCCTGCCCATACCAGGGTTTGAATACAGGGGCACTTAACCACTGAGCCACATTCCCAACCCCTTTTATTTTTTATTTTGAGACAGTGTCTCACTGAGTTGCTGAGGCTGACTTTGAACTCATGATCCGCCTGCCTCAGTCTCCTCCCAAGCCGCTGGGATTATAGGTGTGCGCCACTACATCATAGAATGACTTCTTAACTGGAAGCAAATGAATATTTCTTCATATTTGATGCTAGGGGAGAGGGAGAGAAGAGAAAGATAGTCTAATGGCTTAATTTCTAATATCCCTCACTGTAGGGAACCATGAGACAGGAATTTAAAAAGGAATGACTAAAGGTACTGTTTAAAGGTTAGGGTTTAAAATGGTAACCATTAGAAGGAAAACAACAGACTTTTTCCTACAGAAGTAGGAGAGCAAGAAGGAAAAATCATTTGAGTACACACACACACACCCTCTCACCTGGACCAACATGCCCTCTTCTGCATCTTGTCCAATGTTGAAAGAAATGTCTCCTCAATCACTCCTCAGCCTTTTGATGAAGATCAAGTGTAAAAATGTCTCTTCCAGGAGACATTCAGCCTTCTCTGATTGCTGTAGCAAATAGAACTCTCTCTCTCTCCTCCAACCCTACTTACCTCTCTCGGTACTAGACACCTAGTTTTGTGAATGTTTCATTTATTTCTCCTGAGGTCAGAGGTGAAGTGCTATATAAAATGGTATGATACCATTTTGAGAGTTTGGCACAGAATTCTGCACACAGAAGGTGCTCAGTAAGTGCTGGGTCATCAGTAATTTACATTGATTGAAGGATTAGGGTTTACACACTCTGGATTTTTCTAAGAGCTTACCATTGCTATTAGGCAAAAGATATCAGTTTGAAGCGACAGTGATTCAATTTAACTGACTTAGGAAAAAGAGAAAATTATAGACCTCTGAAACTGAATGCTCTAGGGCAGCGAATTTCAGGAATGACAGGATCTAGGGACTCAAGTCATAGCACCAATTCTCTGTATTTCTTGGTTCTGGACTCCGTTCTTTCCTGTGTATTGGTTTTATTCTCATGCAAGCTCTTCCTTCATGGTCAGTTGTGGCCTCCGGAAGTTAAGGAGCTTAGCATCCTCATCAGAAAAGAAGGTGTCCTGTTTGCAAGAGTCCAGTAAAAGTTCCAGGATTGAACCTCATTGGCTTAGCTTGCATCATCTGCTCATCCCTGAGCCAATCACCGTGGTCAGGAGAAACGCTTTGCTTTGATTGGCCAGCTCTGCGTCCTGGGACCTCCCCTGAAGCTCCCTGTGAGTGAGGAAGAGGCCCCTCCCCAAAGGAAAATTGAGCTGCCCCTGGCCACAAAGGGGAGGTGGATGCTGAGTAGGCAAAAAAAACGGTATTTTCCCTATTTTAGCGTTGTTTCTAATGAGCAAACTGCAAGAAAATGACTTGCTAGTGATTTCACTGGTTTGGGGGCACATCTTTGGGGCATGTGGATTAAAATTTCCTTTTGGCATTTCTGACACAGAGGGTTTTTACCACTGTGGTATGGGGGGTGGAGAGTGCGGGAAGAGCCCCTCTACTGGATGGCGGGGTGCTGTTTGAGGGAGCAAGCTTTTTCTCACCTATCTCAGGGACTCTCTCTCTCTTTGGCTTGAGGACAGTGAGGGAGGGATCCTCATTTGAGAAGACTCCAAGGTGAGCGCATGTGCAGGAACCAGGCATCTCAGTGGCCACACCAGGTCCCTCCTGCTTTCTGCATCTCTGTATGGTTTACTTGCCTTTCGAGTGGAAAGGGGAATTCACTAGAGATAGCAAATGGGGAAACTGAGGCATGGCAGGAGGAATTAAAAA
Organism: Marmota marmota marmota; assembly: GCF_001458135.2. NCBI lineage: Eukaryota > Metazoa > Chordata > Mammalia > Rodentia > Sciuridae > Marmota > Marmota marmota. The sequence goes on from NW_026000168.1 coordinate 15,332,905, forward strand.
TACACCCATTTTTCTTCTGAACCCGCCACATCTTATTTCTCCATAGGACCCTTCCTATAAATATTTAAGCAACCTCAATTTCCCACTTGTAGCAAAATTTCTCAAATTCTTTTTGGAGGGGGTAATGGGGATTGAACTCAGGGGCACTCAACCACTGAGCCACATCACCGGCCCCATTTTGTATTTTATTTAGAGACAGGGTCTCACCGAGTTGCTTAGCACCTTGCTGTTGCTGAGGCTGGCTTAGAACCCACAATCCTCCTGCCTCAGCCTCCCCAGCCGTTGGGATTATAGGCCTATGCCTCCACATCTGGAGAGTTCCTTTTTTATTTTTTATTTTTATTCCCACTTTCCATTGCTTCCTCTCGGGTCTGCTGTTGTTCTCCATCCCCAGCCCCACTTCATGAAATAGCCCTCCCTGAATTCTTCATGGAGCAGTAAGATCAGACCCAATGAACCAGCTTCGAGGAGAAAAAATAATAATAATCCATGCTTTAGATCAAGAGGCAAGCCCTGGAGTCTGTTGAAAGATGTAACAGACTTGAGAAACTCCAGAGTAGAGTGACCTGAACCAGGTAATCAAATCCCCAAGAGAGAGGACATATAGATAGTTGATCTGCAAATGAGAGAGGTTGGGGGTTCAGTAGGGAGCCACGATTTCTTCAGACCTCTAAAGTACTGCCAGGCAGAAGAGAAAGATGTGGTCGAGTGACCCCAGCAGTTGGAAAGGAATTCTTCTTATTTTAAAACATGAGCTAACAGTCTGACTCTCTAAAGAAGAAATTATCTGTGTCCAGAGATGGTGCCCTTCCTGTCATTGACAGCAATCAGAGATTCCTCTATCAGAAGTACTGAGAAGAGAGTCCTGTGTTGGGAGAGAGGTTACACCAGGGGACTTCTGAGACTGTTTCCAAATCTCAAAATTCAAGCTGTATCTCAGTGGTAGAAGGCCTACCCAGCATGTGTGAGGCCCTGGGTTCAATCCCCAGCAGTGCTAAAAAAAACAAAACAAAACAAAAAAATCTGAAATTCTGAGACCAGTTAAGCATGCATCTCTGAAGATGGGCCTCCATGGATTTGCCTCCACCCCTTCCCAGCTGTGTGATCTTGGGCATGTTACTCACCCTCACTGTTCCTCAGTCTCCTTAGGCTGTAAAAGGGAGCTAACAGTCCCTCCTGCACGTTGATGCCTGATGCCGTGAATATTCATGTGGTCATTGTGTCAAGGTTGAGCAAGGTGCCCGGCACATCGTAAGTGCCTAATAAGTGCTGTTTTCTGTATTTAGTGCCAAATGCCATTCTCTAGAGGGTGCATAATGCCCAAGCATGAGTCTCATCAGCTGCATATGGGCTTTAGCTGTAGATTTTCCTTGGTAAGTTCTGGGAGCCGAGCTCCAAGAGAACCCCTGGTGACCACTTCCCCACCTCCCCTGTGCTCAGGGAGGCTGTCCAAATGCAAGCCTTGAAGAGTCTCCTGACTGTGTTCCTGTGGTCTTGTTAACCACCAGGAAATGACAGCGTTTGTTTGGCTTACACATGACTTACCTTAGGAGCAAGCATGCCCCACCCACAGAGGGGTGGTACTCCTTACTTGAATGACAGACAAGTTTTTTTTTTTTTATCCGCTTTGCAGGTAAGGACACTAAGCCTCAGAGAGCTTAAGTCACTTTTCCAAGGGCACACAGCTGAAACCAGGGTCCTCAATATCCAAATTCATTCCACTCTGTGAGCTTTTATCCATGACCTCTGGAAAATTCTGGAATTCACTCAGGATGTAGGTATTTCATCAGGAAGTCCACAAAACTAGGACTTCTTAAAAGGGGGTCCTGAGAAGATTAGGAAGTTTGATGATCCCTTTGTGGACATTTTTGTGGCGGGTGGGGGATATCAGAAAACAAGACACCGCCCCCCACCACACACACACACACACACACACACCCCTACACCTGAACTCACCTCTATGCCCACTTCTTTGTCCTTCCTGCAGGTGTGGGTCGATGCCGGGACGCAGATCTTCTTCTCCTACGCCATCTGCCTGGGCTGCCTGACTGCTCTGGGAAGCTATAACAATTACAACAACAACTGCTACAGGTGAGCACCCCGGGCCCCGCCTGCCCTCCTCCCTGTTCCCGGGGACCCTCTGCAGCATCACACCAGTCCCTTCAGCTGCCTGCCTTGCGGGGCCCAGGAGGGAACATATGGGCTGTTTGCTGACCTCCTCCTGCCCAAGGGTCAAAGAGGGGGCCACCAGAGGAGGTAGGGCTACTAGAGCAATCAGAGTCTGCTGCCAGGTGAATCCGCCCCCAGAATCTCTCTCTAGCCTCTGTCGGTGTCACCTTACATGCAGGCACAAATTTAGCCCAGAGCCGGCAAGGAACTTGCCCAAGGTCACGCAGCTCACGAGTGGCATCATCAACACGTGGCCCAGGTGTTCCAGCACAGAAGGGCTTATCCTTCCACCGTCTATTCACAAATCGGCTTCCTTGCCTGTCTTACTTGACTGTAGTTCTCTCCTGTCCCACCTGGAGTGGCTGCTGTCCTGCCTTGCCCCTTGGCCTGACCGGCCTCCCTCCCTGACGTCCTATAGATGGCCATACCCAGGTGGCAAGGTGAGCCCCACAGCAGGGCTGAGACCTGCACGTGCCCAGAGTTTCCCAGCAGCACAGGGGCAAGTGAAATCTGTGCCGTGATTACCTGTTGGTTGAGGTCTCTGCACCTCTGGACCCAGAGCCCTACACAGGATAGGGGAGTACTTACAGGTGGATGGTAGAGGGTCTCTTTCTAAGACCCCCAAGATCACCAGAGATAAGACTGTGGAATAATGATAGCAAAGCCATTCCCGTCACATGTTGGTGGAGAAAGGAACGGGGTTGGAACAAGTGATTCTGAGATGAATATTCGGGGGAAATAAGTTAGATCCTCAAACCTCATCCCATATAGTCACATAATACAATTAACTAAAGAGTTAAATTTTGAAAGGGAACTATCATCAAATAATGAATAATAAAATATTTAATTTTAGAATGGGGAAAACATGTAAAAATCATTAGAAAAAAAGAAATCACAAAGAAAGAGAGTGACATTGGTTCATGTAAAAATCTACAATTTTTTTTTCTCTTTTGGTACTGGGGATTGAACCCAGGGATGCTTAACCACTGAGCCTCATCCCCAGCCCTTTGTATTTTTTATTTTGAGACAGATTCTCACTAAGTTTCTAAGGCTGGCCTTGAACTTGCAATCCTCCTGACTCAGCCTCCTGAGTTGCTGGGATTATAGGTGTATATCACCACACCCAGCAGAAATCTAGATTGTTGGGGCTGGGGTTGTGGCTCAATGGTAGAGCACTTGCCTAGCACATGCGGGGCCCTGGGTTCGATCCTCAGCACCACATAAAAGTAAATAAATAACGATATTGTGCCCAACTACAACTAAAAAATAAATATTTTTTAAAAATTTAGATTGTTAAATGTTAGACTTCTAAACTTTAAAATTTTCTATAAAGAAATTTTTTTTAAAGAGAGAAAGAGAAGAGAGAGATTTTTTTCATATTTATTTTTCAGTTTTTAGTTGGACGCAACATCTTTATTTTATTTTTATGTGGTGCTGAGGATCCAACCCAGTGCCCCGCGCATGCCAGGCGAGCGCGTTACCGCTTGGGCCACATCCCCAGCCCTATAAAGAAATTTTTAAAAACTGTTCAAAATAGCCTAGAGACTGGGCCTCGGAAGTCAGCGGGGCAGATGTCCTCCCTCATTTATACTTCCTATACTATTAAGACATTTTTCTGTTTTATTTTCTATTACTGTGAGTATCTATTGAGTTTAATTAAAAAAAAAACAAGTTAGTACAAATATCTACATGTTGTATTTTATTTAGATGTTGATGAACATTTATTTTATTCTTTTTATTTATATGCGATGTTGAGAATCGAACCCAGTGCCTCGTGCATGCTAGGCAAGCACTCTACCACTGAGCCACAACCCCTGTATGTTTATCTCTAAATAAAATATGAAAATCATCCTCAAAATTAAAGGGTGTAGTAGTATATAATATGATATTCAGTGGGGTTAGAGCCATACTATGTTAAGGTGATGAATGTGTCAATATGAAAAACACTAAAATACAAAAGAAAAATAAACTATAGCCAGGCACAGGGGAGGAGCCCATGCCTGAGGCAGGAGAGTGCACAGGGCAGGCTAATGGGCAACTTAGCAAGACCCTGCGTCAAAATAAAAATTCACAAGGGCTGGATGACGTGGCTCGGTGATAGAGCACCCTGGGTTCAGTCCCCCGTACAATGAAAGAGAGAGGGAGGGAGGGAGGGAGAGGGAGAAGTCCTATTAGGGCTGGGTGTGTAGCGTGGTGGTGGAGTGCATGTCCAGCCTACAGGAGTCCCTGGGTTCCATCCCCAGCACCACAAAGTAAATAACTAAGAAGAGAAAAGAAAAAATAAGCAACAGACTCTTATAAAAACAAGATCATTTTTCTAAACTAGAACATGAGCAGTAACCCCAAAAAACGAATCCCCGTTCAGTGTAGGTGAGGGCATGTGGGAGGGGCGCGTGCCCCTGGGCCGGGAACCGGTGACCGCAGAACCTGACCGCGGCCTGGCTCCCGTGGAATCGCGGCTTGAAAGACCTTTTGTGGATGGTCCAGCCCCTCCCCCATTCTCCCCGTCTCTGAGAAAGGGAAATCGGGGCTCCCGGAGGTGGTCCCCAGGTGGAGGTGGTGGAGTCTGGGCTCTGACCAGGCTCTCTGCTGTCCCTCCCAGGGCTCTCTGGAAGCCACCTTCGTGCTCCCTTCACGAACCCGTTTGTCAAGTCTGCAGGGTCTGCCGTGACATCTGTGTGTCTGCAGAGCGTGAGGCAGTGGAATGTGCGGCACAGGAGACCGACAGTAGTGACCCAGTCTGTCGAGTTTGTCATTTGGGGAAACTGAGGCACCGAGGAAATTTTTTTTTTTTTTTTTTAAGTAGACAGATCCAACATGCTGAAAAGAAAAGCTACCATGTCGTTCAGTGTACCCTTAGGCCACAAGTGCCATCGTTTCTGGGGCCCTTGGGCTGAGGGGCAGTTGAGTATGGCTGGAAGGAGGGATGCCGGAGAGGTGGGCGGTTGGGCCAGGTTTCTGTAAGACCCTCGCTGTGCTCCAGGCTGTCACAGAGGAGATGGGTCTCAGGGTTGAGAGGTCAGGCAGTTTGTCAACCACAGTATGAAATGGGAACCCCGGGCAGCAAGGGAGAGGCCCTCAGCTAGGGACAGCAGCACAAGCAGGCTCCCAGCACAGGCTGACGATGACCCCCTTGGGTTGTCTCAGAGAGGTTCTGGCACTCAGCACGGGACCCTGTAATCCCAGCGGCTTGGGAGGCTGAGGCAGGAGGATGGTGAGTTCAAAGCCAGCCTTGCAAAAGCAAGGCCCCAAGCAGCTCAGTGAGACCCTGACTCTCAATAATACACAAAATAGGGCTGGGGATGTGGCGCAGTGGTCGAGGGCCCCGAATTCAGTCTCTGGACACTGGGAATCCGTAGTCACTGACTATCCCATCCAGCCAGGCCATCAGGAGCAAGAGGACACCAGCAAGGTTTCTCATTCTCCCTGTATCCTGTGGGCCAGGTCTCCTGTGACTTTCATGCCGTAAGACACCCATTTGTCACTTGTACAGACAAGGAGACGGTGGCCCATGGAATTTAAGTCACTTGCTTGTGTTCCCGTTGCTGGTGATAGAATATGGCTTTCCTGGCCCTGGTACCCCTATTCCTCACTTCCACGGATGGCCAGTTCCTTCCAGGCTATTAGAACTGAATCTGGCCGAGGCTGTCTTGTCACCAATCTGGGTCCCTGGGCAGTTGCTTCTTCCAAATGTGCACACGAGTGACCGATACCAGCTACCCCCAATCCTTCTGCTTTCCCATCCGACAGCCAGGGATTTTATTTTTTTTTCCTTTCTGTCTCTTATCAGCAGAAGAAAGCAAATACCCTAGGTGACATTGCAAAATCAGAAGGCTCATTTTAGTCCTGTTTCAAAATCGTTCTGCAAGCGGGTCTTTCCCATCTCAGACGGAGTAAATTAATACCCTCTCTCCTGACAGCATAATCGCTTCTGGAGGTCTTACCAGCCCAGCTGAGCTCCTGCTGACTTCAAAGCACTGGTTACGTAAGGCTTCACCTAAGCAGTGCTGGCGCTGGCGCAGGGAAGGAATTAGAGGGATGGGAATGGACCCACGCGGACAGGGGAGAGCATCCCCTCAGAGCACACAGCACTAGGCTACAACTGCCTGAAGGCGTGGATGCCCTGGGGGCTGGCGAGCAGGTCACAGAGATGGAAGGGACCCTAGGGCCCTCGAGAGCTTCTCTCTCTGTCTGCCTGTCACTCTGTGGTTTGAGGAAGTCACCCAAGAGACCTCTGCAGGAAGATGGGGATTTTGTAACTGACGACATTTTCTTTTTCACCCTCTGTATGGATGCCCAGCGATAACTGTCCGTAACCCGGGCTCTGGAAGTCTTACTTCTTGGGGCACGTTATTTTTGTTTAGCTTCTGGAAACAGCATCTGAGACGCATCCCAAACTTCACAACTGACTGTGAGACTTGCAGTAGATGATTCTCCTTTTCTGGTCCTCCAGGGCTGAGTGAAACCTAGTGTAGGGCCTGACACGCTACAGCTCCTTTAAAAACAATATAGGAGCCTGGCATGTGGGGGTGAACACCTGTAATCCCAGCAGCTTAGGAGGCTGAGGCAGGAGGATGGTGAGTTCAAACGCAGCTTCAGCAAACGCAAGGTGCTAAGCAACTCAGGGAAACCCTGACTCTATATAAAATACAAAATAGGGCTGGAGATGTGGCTCTGGGGTTGAGGGCCACATCCTGAGTTCAATCTCTGGTACCCAAAACAAATAAGAATAATACAGGAGAAGTCCAAAATGTGGCCCACGTGGAGGCAATGCATTCATTGCATTCCCAGCACCATCTCATGTCACTCTGTTCAATAAAGCAGGGCCATTTTACCCCAGACTCCAGGACCCAGGCAGGAGAAGCAGATTTGTCTCTGCCTTAAGAAGAGCTTGGCCCTCATCCAGGCCTGGACTGAGTTTCCTTTATAGCAGAGGCAAACGAGGTTTGCAGATAATGTGGCAGGGCTACCAGCCCAGCCGGCATTCACAGAGCGGTTTGGGAAAAAAAACAAACCTGTATCAGTCATCCACTGCCACATTAATGCTGTGTAACAAACAGCCCCAGACCTCAGGGAAGATTGACCGTAGCAAACATTTGCTCTTACTGCTCTCCAGGCTGCCCATCAGCCGAGGAAATTCTCCGGGCTGAGGGTTGGGTGAGTCTAACTCCAGGCCAAGCTCAAGTGCGTGCCATGTGTGTGCATTCTGGGGTCCAGGCTGAAGAGATGGCAGCTCCCCTGAGGAATTCTTCTCATGGAAAATCACAGAAATGATAAAGGACAAGTCCGATTAGGCCAGCACAACTCAAGCCTCTGTTTGTGTCACATTGGCTTACGTCTCGTTGTCCACAGCAAGTCACGTGGCCAAGGCCAGAGTTGGCGGGGCAGGGAAATATACTCGTCTCCAGGGAGAAGGGAGCAGGAGTGACAGCTTGCTGAGAGTGATTTGATGGGACACAAATCCCAAGAGACCCAGTTACCCAAACAGCTGGCCTCGTCGTGGGTGAGATCAGACCCCAAATAAAGATACTGCAGGGAGGACTGGAACGCCAGGGTCCTGACTCCTAGTCCAGATGCTCTCCCTTAGAATCATCGTGTCAGTCGCCAACCATGTTCTTATCACCTTTGGTTGCATTACGTGAAGCACAGTGTCAGGAGAAGAGGAGGTGAACGTCTCACTCCGTGCCTGAGCCTCGTGCTCAGTCCCGGATATAATAATTGAAGAGGGGCTTGGCGAGCGGGGGGTACATTAGAGATCAGGAGCAGGATGAAGAGCTGGTAACGGAACTGGGATGTTGAACTGAGAGAACAGAAAACTCAAAGGGATATAAGTCCACTATCTTTAGATCTCCCCAGCCTGAAGGAGCGCCAGGCTATTTTTTTTTTTTTTTTTGAGGGTAAAACCAAAACTTTTCAGAGAAGGCAGGTTTTGGTCTCTTGCAGTCTAAGCAGTTGGTGTAGTCCAACAGGGGCAAGGGACTACTGAGAACAGGGGAGGGTCCTGAAGAAGCAGGCTCGCCACCCACTGGGTCACTGTCCCGCCCCGAGTCATGGCAGGGCATTGACACAGGCCATGTGCCCAAGCCACAGACCCACCCCATGCTCTTTGGTGGCTGGGATTCTGAGAGGCAGATGCCCCGACTTGGCAACAGGCTGAGACGTCAGGGATCCATTTTCTCCAGGTTGACGAAGCCCTGACATTTGTAGTCTGATTTCTCCTGGGCTTTGTGCAGTGGGTGCTTCTTGGCCAGCGAGTCCCTCTCAAGAGCAGATGAGAGCCGCTGCCCCAGTAAATCCCTCCTCGAGGGGGTCCATGCTGGAAGGGGCTGCTCCTCATAGCAGCGGAACAGAGACTGAGCCGTGAGTTCTGTGAGATGTGGCTCTGGTCGGCAGTTGGTTTGGTCCCAGATAGATGTCACGATAAAACCTCTTCCCCGAGAAGCAGCTGGAGCACCAGGCGTGAGGTCCGGGTTGGTCCCCTGGCTCAGAGGCAGCCGTCTCTCAGGGAGGCTTCTCCCATCCTCTAAGTTTTGAGTTCCCAGGAATATAATCCTCTCCTTTCCCTGGCTTTCTCTCCTTCCAAGGATTCAGGAGAGTGTTGGTTTGTCTCCCAGGTTTCTTCTCGCTCGATCGGCACTGTACCACATGCCAGCCTCCGTTCCTTCCTTCACACCCCCTCTCCGTGCTTGTGATCCATGCCCTACCTTATCTTGGAGAAATGCAGGAGAAGCTGTGTGACCGTGGGCCAGCCACCTAACCTCTCTGAACTATGGGTGCTTCACCAGGGAAATGGGGCTGTCCATGCCCTCACTTCCCTGCCTGCCCCCCCACAGTGCTCAGGTGGACAGTGTTCCGGCAATGCACCTGTCCTACCCACTCTGACCTGAGTCTCTCTTGCTGCTTCCCCACAGGGACTGCATCATGCTCTGTTGCCTGAACAGCGGCACCAGCTTCGTGGCCGGGTTTGCCATCTTCTCAGTCCTGGGCTTCATGGCATACGAGCAGGGGGTACCCATTGCCGAGGTGGCAGAGTCAGGTGAGTTTGCCGCAGGTTGGGGGTCTAAGAGGCCCCGGGGGAGATGGATGAGCAGAATGTCGGTGCGGTCTTCATCTCCTGGGTTCGGGTCCTGAGAGGCGGTTCCACCAGTCATCCACAGGCCGGGATCTCAGGGGGAAGCACCTTCACACTTCACCTCACTCCTGTAACCCAAAGCCTTCCTCGGCCGCTCATGGTGCTATGCTCAGCATAGGCCAGGCTCCTGGGGTTTCATCCTCCCATGCCCACTCTGCCCAATTTCAGTGGTCTACTCCCCTTTGGCAACATAAGTCACTCCCTCATACTGCAGGGCCTTTCAACGTGCTGCTCCCTCTGCTTGGAGAGTCTCCCTCCCTCCCCTGTTCTAGATGTAGGACCACCCCAGGTGTCGTGGCCTTAAGTGTAGATGGACGTGTTTGTGTCAAACCCAGTGTGGGCAAGGTTGGGGTGCCAGTGGTGAAAACCCTTCCCTTGGTTTTCATGGTGTTTGAATTCTGAGCAGATACAGTATATATTTTTTAAAAAATACAAAAATAGTTTTGTTTACGTGACATAGGAAGCTAGGCTCCAAACTCAGAGAAGTGCAAATAGGTTTTTCACATACAAGAATGTCCAGGGGGATGGTCTGTCAAGGGCAGCACAGGGCGTCTAGCCTCCTTGGCTTCCATCTGCTCGATGCCAGTTGTGCCCACCTCCAGGGTGACAACCACGCTGCCTCCCTGGTGAGCCCCAGTGCAAAGTGTGGCTACCTCTGTCTGCTGTGCACAGTCAGGGCCAGCACCCTCTGCCCACCAGGCTGGGCAGGCCAGCACCCTCTGACCACCAGGCTGGGCAGGCCAGCGAGTGTGGACTTCACAGGAGGAAGCTGTACCTGCTCGGGGTCCTCCTTTCTTGGGATTGTGTGTATCAGACATAGACATGGCCCCTGCAGAAACCAGGGGTCCAGAGCTAGACCAGAGGTTTGCAAATGAAGGCAAAGCTCTATCACTGGGCTCCTGCTCTTTGGGTAGGAGATAGCTCACATGTAACCTCATATGATTCTTAGCTCAAAATACCATGATCAGACAGCTGCCAGAACACTCAGAGGAATGTTCCAGAACACCTATGAGGCTGAGCTAGGGAGGCAGAAAGTGCAAGACTCGTTTTATCCTGCTGTAAGCCCCGTGCCCAAGATTTGCTGACCTTCCTCGAATATCCCCTAGTCTGTCTCTCTGATACTCCTCGTGGTCCAGGTGCTCTTTCCTGATATAGAGATTTTACACTGCTTATAGTTGAGTCTTACTTTGAAATCCAGACTGATCATATTCTGCCTTCTAACTGGAGTATTTGGTCCATTTTTCAATTAGTGATATAATTTGGTCCTGAAGTCTGCTTCAAAGAACACAATGTCAGAATAATAATCAGAAATGGGAAGGGACAGATGTGTAGAGGGAGTACAAAGGGATACATTGTTAACTTTAAGTCAACTCTGCTGGAGTTATAGATGTGTATTGTTAGCCCAGCTGCTTAGAAAATAATAAAACAGAGCTAAAAAAGCCAACAAATGAAAATAAAACCGAGTATCACAAAATACTGAGTAGTTGAACAGAAAGCTGGAAATGCACAACAGAGTAGAAGAAAGCAAAATGAACAAACAAAAGAAGACCAGAAGGAAAACAGACACAAAAGGCTAGGTGGGAACGTAACTGCATTAGTGATTACACTAAGTGTGAATGGATCAAATATGTCAACTAAAAAGGAGAGATTGTCAGACTGGATTTTTAAAAAGTGAGATCCAATTATAAAATATCTAAAAGAGGCACATATTAAATTTAAAGACACAGAGAAATTTACCAAAAAAAAAAAGGAAAAGATATACCATCCAAACAATAAGCATAGAAAACTGGCTTTGCTGTTTGTTTTAGAGAAAGTAGACATCAAAGTCAAAGGGTATTATTAGAGAAAAAGAGAGATGTCTCATAATAACAAAGGGAACAATTCATTGGGAAGATCTAATGATACTAAATGTGTTTATGCCAGATAACAGAGATTAATACATAAAGCTGCCAGGCATGGTGGCACACCCTGTAACTCCTGTGACTGCTCAGGAGGCTGAGGCAGGAGGATCACAAGTTTGAGGCTAGCCTCAGCAACTTAGCAAGACCCTAAGCTACTTACAGAGACCCTTTCTCAAAATAAAAAAATAAAATAAAAATGGTTGGGAATGTAGCCCAGTGTTAAAGTGCCCCTGGGTTCATTCCTCAGTACCAAAACCTGGATGGATGGATGGATGGATGGATGGATGAATGGATGGTGAAAACTAAAATAAATAAAGGTAAAACAGAGAGAACCAAAGGGGGAAATAGACAAATCCACAATCATACTTAGAGATTTTAACATCCTTGTCTCACTGATGATAGAACAAGACAAATTATCAATAAAGACGTAAAATATGAACACTGTCAACCACACTGACTTAGTTGACATTTACAAAAATCTGTACCCAGCAACTGCAGAGTATAATTCTTTTTCAAATGAACATGAACTATCCACCAAGATAGACCATGTCCTGGACCATGAAATAAGTCTCGAAATATTTCAAAAGAATGAAATAATATAGAATATATTATCTGGCAACCACCGGGGTAAATCAGAAATCCTTAACAAAATAATATCTAGAAAGTTCCCAAATACGTGCAAAGTAAGCAACACATTTCTAAATATTCCATGGTTCAAAGAACAAAATATTTCAAGCTTCACAGTAATGAAAACTTAACATATCGAAATTTGTGGGTTGCAGTTAAAATACAGTGAAGTTGATAGGGTTAAATATCTATATCAGAATGAAAAAAAATGCTTACATTTTTTTAGAAAAAAATCTAAAGTTTGAATCTTAAGCAGGAAAGGAAATACAAATTAAACCAAAGGTAAATAGAACAAATAAATAATAAAGATAATTGGGTTAGCTTTGTGCTGCTGCAGGGGTCAAAATTCCCAGCCAAAGCAGCCGAGAGGAGGGAAAGCTCACGTTGGCTCTTGGTTTCAGAGATTTAGCCCAGGGTCAGGGGACTCCTTTGCTCTGGGCCCCAAAGTGAGGCAGAGCCTCATTAAAGGGACAGACATGATTTATAGGAAAATGATCATAGCTTCCAGGTGAGAAAAGAAGGCAAAAGGGAATGGAGAAAAAGCACCCTCCAACAAGCGGGTGGTGAAGGAAAAAGCAAGAAAGAGGTAGAGCCCCGCAAAACAGCCATGACGACAACAGAGAACCCTAAAATCCAGAAATAAAGAGGAGAGCTCACCCTTCCCCCACCAGCAAGACAGAACCATGCTGAGTCCTCGGACTTCACGGCTGAAAGAGGAGGCTGTTAAACTAGGAAGATTATCAAATACCCAGCAACCCCCAAACGGACTCGACTTCATGCATACACAGCTACCATATAAAGTCAGGAGTAGCCAGTCGGAATGGCAATCATCAAGAATACAAGCCACAATAAGTGTGGGCAAGGTTGTGGGGGGAAAGGTACGCTCATACATTGCTGGTGGGACAGCAGATTGGTGCCACCACTCTGGAAAACAGTATGGAGATTTCTCAGAAAACCTGGAATGGAACCACCATTTGACCCAGTTATCCACTCCCTGGTTAATACCCAAAGGACTTAAAATCAACATACTACAGTGACGCAGCCACATCAATGTTTATAGCAGTTCAATTCCCAATAACTAAGCTATGGAACCAACCTAGGTGCCCTTCAATAGATGAATGGATAAAGAAGTTGTGGTATATATTCACAATGAAATATTACTCAGCCTTTAAGAAGAATGAAACCATGGTTGTTTGACAGTAAATGGATGGAATTGGAGAATATCACGCTAAGTGAAATAAGCCAATGCCAAAGAACAAAAAGCTCAATAGTTTAATGTTGAGTCATAATAAGGGGGTGGCTGGGGAAGAATTGAGTTACTTTGGATTATACAAAGGGAAATGAAGAGAGGGGAGGGCATATGGAGGTAGAAGGATAGTTGAATCAGACATTATTGCCCTATTTGCATATATGATTCCATGACTGGTGTAATTCTACATCACGTACAACCAGAAGAATGAGCAGTTATACTCCATTTATTTATGATGTGTCAAAAGGCATTCTACTGTCATGTATAATTAATTAGAACAAATTAAACATAAAGAAAGGAATCGAAGTTTCCCACAGATCAACAAATAACCATACCCTTCCTCTGAAGACCAAATATGAAGTAGAAAGAGATTGTAAGCAGCCCTCACATGTCTCTGTCCATTTTCTGTGGCTATCACAGAACACCTGAGATTGGGTAATTTATAAAGAAAAGGTTTGTTTAGCTCATGGTCCGGGCACAGGGAAATTCAAGAATGGTAGCTGCTTTTGGTGAGAGCATTGTGCTGTGTCACATAGCATGGCAGATTTGGCTCCTATGCAAGAGTAGAGAGCAAGGAGGGCTGCAGAGAGGGAGGGGACAAAGGAGCCCATTCACTTTTGCCACACCCTGCTCTCAGAAAACCACTCCATTCTCAAAAAGACTAATCCCGTCTTCCAGAGAAAGACACTAATCCCTCTCACTGACTTGATCACCTCTTAAAGACTTTGTCACCTCTTGAAGGCCCCACATCCCCAAAACCACTAACCAGATTTCAACGTGAGTTTTGTCAAGGTCAAACCTTATCCAAACCGTAGCACCAACAGACTAGACATAGTCAACTGGGAATCTGACGATGCGGAAAGCAATTGAAACCAGAAATTCCAAACTAACAAGTGATGCTGGGGGCGGAATGGGAGATGGACAGGAAGAAATGAAGAGAGTTCATTGAACTCCGGGGAGGGTGGAGGATGGGAAAGGCAGCGGAGCACAACAGATAATAGT
>NW_026000168.1:15347750-15370086 GCF_001458135.2 Marmota marmota marmota
GGGGGGGGGGGGGGGATGAAGAAAAGAAAAGACAAAATTATCTTGAACATGAAGGGAAAAAATGACAAGGTATCCCATAGAAAATAGTCTTGAAAAGGAGCGTTGAAGAAAGACAGAAAAACACCGTGGAATGTAGGCAAAGAAATAATATTTATATTATCAGAGTTCCCGAAGGGGAAAAAAAGATAAAAACTCGTGGCACAGAGGTCGTGTTTAAAACTATATTCCAAGGAAAATTTTCAGACATGAAGAGCTGAGTCCACACATTGAAAGAAACTCCCTCAGATGCCAGGAAAACATTAACCCAGAATAATGAACTCTGAGGCATTCTGCTGAGGCCGTTAGCCTTGAAAGATAAAATCCTCAAAGTCTGCAGGCAGAAGAGATCAAATAACCTGCAAAAGCAGGAGCCCGGCACCCCAAAACCGACTTACAGAGTGCACCCAAGGCAACGCTGGAGCAGCCCTTTCATCTCAGATCCCGAAAAGGAAACTTGGATCAAAGCTTTAACACCTAGCCACAATTTTATTTTTCCACTATCAAAGCCACAGAAATCCATTCTCAATGTTGAGGAATGTGGGAGCTCTGCGCCCATCAGTCCTTGAGGGAACTTGAGTAAGGGTGACTTCGAGCCAACCTCACAGTGACCAGGAAAATGTCCAACAAAAGATGCACAGTGAGGGCTTAATGGTGCTTAGTTGGGGCTGGGGTGGTGTCTCAGTGGTAGAGCGCTCGCCTAGCATGCATGAGGCACTGGGTTCGATCCTCGGCACCACATAAAAACAAACTAATGTATCCACCTAAAACTAAAGATACATAAATAAATAAATATTTTAAAAATGATGCTTAATTATTCCTGGGGATGTAGCATGGTGATACAGTGTGTGCTTCATGTGCACAAGGCCCAGGCTTTCATCCCCAGCACCAGTGTGTGTGTGTGTGTGTGTCTGTCTCTAACACGAAAAGCAATGTAGAGAAGAGAGAGGAGACTAATGTAGAAATGCTGAATATTATCTGTCATAAAGTAGAAATTATCCAAAGAAATAATTTATTTATTTCTATCCATGGAAAGAAAAAGGAGAAAACGAAAAAGAAATTAAAAAAAAAAAAAACTCTGTTGTATAGACAACAGCTCTGTTAAAGAATATGGAAGGAAGAAACCTGGGAAAGCTGAGTAATAAAGGTTTAAATAAGAAAACAAGGGCTTAACAGCATTTTTAAAAGCTATAAGTATTAAAATAACCACTGGAACACAATCTTCCTGAATGTAAAATATATATATATATATATAGATGGAAACAACACTTAAGTCATTGAAAAAATGTAACAAATACTAAAAAAATGTAAGAAGAAAAATGACTCAAAATGGGCAGTTAAGGTCAAACGTATCAATCATATCAATAAACGTGAGTAGGCTTGACTTACCTATTAAAAGGAAAAGATCTTTGACTTGACTCACAAACCTAGATCCAAGTCTGTCCTGCACAGGAGAGTCAAACCTCAAGCAAAGTTGATTCACAAAGGCTGAACCTAAAGGGCTGGACAGCAGGAGCAAAGCTCAGGTCACAGTAGGATCCACGCCCAAGGGTGTTAAGCACTACCAAGAAAAACACTTTATGTTCCAGTTTACAACACACAATGTAGTATATGCACCAAATAACACAGCGTAGCACAAGGCAGAAACTGCAGGAGGTGCAAGGAGACTTCATAGAAACAGAGAAAGCTCACCATACTAAGCACATTTATCATTAGAGATGAAAGAATGAAAATAAACTGACTTCCCCACTCAAAACAACACAAAAACAAACGAGCAAAATAAAGCACAAAAAAAATGCACAAGAAAGCAAATAGTCGAAAGAAAAGCAGAAATTAGTGAAATAGGAATAGAATTAAAATCCTGGTTTAAAAAAAAAATAGACAAGTCACCATGAAATCAAGGAAAAAAGGGAGGGGGCAGGCATGGTGACCCACACCTATAATTCCAGCAGCTTGGGAGGCTGAAGCTGGAGGATCACAAGTTCGAGGCCAGCCTCAGCAACTTAGCAAAGCCCTAAGCAACTCACAAGACCCTGTCTCTAAATAAAATATTAAAAAGGGCTGGGGATGTGGCGCAGTGGTCGAGTGTCCCAGAATTCAAACCCTGATACCAGAAAGAAAAAAAAAAGAAAATTGGGCACCAGCCTAGTACCAACCACACAGGACTGACTCCACCAGCAGCTCTCTCTCTCTCTCTTTCTCCCCAGGTCCCGGCCTGGCCTTCATCGCCTATCCAAAGGCTGTCACCATGATGCCTCTCTCCCCGCTGTGGGCCACCCTGTTCTTCATGATGCTCATCTTTCTGGGCCTGGACAGCCAGGTAAGCAGCCCAGAGGGAGAGGGGCCGGGGAGGCCAGGGGCTCTTTTTTTATTTATTTTTATTTATTGGGACCAGGAATTGAACTCAGGTACTCGACCCCTGAGCCACATCCCAGCCTTATTTTGTATTTTATTTAGAGACAGGGTGTCTCACCGAGTTATCTAGCACCTCGCTTTTTGCTGAGGCTGGCTTTGAACTTGGGATCCTCCTGCCTCAGCCTCCCAAGCCACTGGGGTTACAGGCGTGCACCACTGCGCCCTGTGGCCAGGCACTCTTCCTAGGAGCGACCTTTGGTCCCAGCCACCACCCCTCCTGGTAACACAGAGTCCCATGCGTCCCAACCAAATATCCAAGGACCCCAGAGCACAGGAAGGCACCTTTTCCTTCCTCCCTCGGTGTTGGGGTCGCCATGACACAGCCTGGGTGGCCACTTGGTTCCCTTGTCATGTGGGAGCTGTTCTGGGTGGGAGGCTATACAGGCAAGATGCCCCGTTTTAACAAAATGGCGTAGCCCCCCCCCCCCCCCCGAGCCTCCTGCCCAGCCAAGCCTGTGCAGGACAGTGCCCAGGATGGCCCAGTAGATACTGCCCCAACCGTGCCTCTGTACAAGTCACTTAGCATGGTCAGTGTAGGCGTCTGTCAACCCAGCCAAGCTCAATTCTCCCCCTGAGCCGTTCCTCCTCGGAAACTGCTAAGCAGGGCTTCAGGAGCCCGGGTGCTTGGGCTGATAATCTTCTCATTGTTGCGGGAAGAAGCCTCTGAGGGATCAAGGATCAGCGCTGGCACATGACAGGACAAGCTGCCTGGCGGAGGAGGCAGGGTTGGAGCCGCTTGCCGTGTGCCTGGGCTGTGTTCTCAGTTCATTGTCACAACCACCATGTGGGCCAGGGACCCCTTTTGTTGCCCCCCCCAGTATACAAAAGAAACCAAGGCCCAGAGATGCCAGGTCACCGACTGGAACGTACGCCCAGGTCTGCGCCTTAGCTGCACACTCCCATGTCTCTTCCTCTCCTTCTTTGCTTAAACCCTCTTCCTTGAATCCCCTCCCTCCCGGGACCCTGGAGAAAGGGTGAGCAATGCCAGCCCTTGCTGTGGAGGCAGAGCCTGGGCTTTGGAATCGGGCAGGGCTGGATTGGAGTCCCAGTGCCAGGACTCTCAACCAGCTGTGTGGCTTTTGGATGGATAATCACTTTACCTCTCTGTGCTTCCTTCCCTTGGCCTGCACAGTAAGGACGGAAATATCTTTCCTAAGAAGGTAGAAATGAATCATAAAGGATTTAAGACCAAGAAGTCGCTCCAAGGAAGGGGTCGGTCAACATGGTGTCCATCAGAAAAAAATTTTTTAAGATCTTCTCCAGAAAAGGGGTCAGACAGGAGATCTGCCCCCAGTTCTCTGAGAACCTGGGAGCAGGGCTGGGTATGGTGTTGGGATATTGAGTCTGGGTATTGACCAGGCAAGGAGTTGGCCTGCCTGATTGTGCCCAACACTTGGGATTCAGATGCTTCAATTCAGTCATCAATACCTGGACAGTTTGGCCCAGAGATGGCAGAAACACAGGAGCTGGGTGTTGTCCTCCAACCAGCAGAGGGGCACTCGCCCACCAGAGCCAGAGGCCAGGGAACTCGCACAGCCCTGGAGATCACAGAGCCTGCCTCCAGGACAGTGACAGAGGGAGAGACCCCTGCCTTGCCCCAAGGGCCAGGACTGAGTCTCATTTAACTCATTTAACTCCAGGAAAGGGACCAGCCATAGACCCGTGACAAGACTCTGCATGCTGAGTGACCTTGGGCAGGTTCCCTCCCCTCTCTGAGCAACTTTGCCCTTGTGTGTTAAGTGGACACACCAGGTCCCTATTAGTGCTGGGGTAGCCGACCCCCAGGAACAGGCTTTTTCTTGGGTTTCACACCATCACATCTCCCCCCACCCCATCAAGTTTGTGTGCGTGGAAAGCCTGGTGACCGCCGTGGTGGACATGTACCCCAAGGTCTTCCGGAGGGGCTATCGTCGGGAGCTGCTCATCCTGGCCCTGTCGGTCATCTCCTATTTTCTGGGCCTCGTGATGCTAACGGAGGTGAGTGGCACACGTGGCCGCGTGCAAACGCCAAGTGCCTGGGCTTTGGGGCAGGCACGTCTGACGTCACGTCCCTCCTCTGGCCCTGTCTGGCTGCCGGAGCCTGGGCCGGGCTAGTACCTTCTCTGCCTCTCAGTTTCTCCTCTTCCCAACGGGTCGAGGTGAGAACGGAAGGCAGGTTCCTGTCGGGTCGTTGCCACAGGGTCTGGCATAAGCCGCGCTTGGCTGACAGTAGCTGCTGTTGCCAACAGAGAGGGGTAAAGCCCCAAGGGGACCCTTGGGTTTTGCCAGTACTTAAGAGCGTGGGGATGCCTGGGTCGTGGCTATGAGTAAACTGGTTGCCTTTCCTGGGTCTCCCGTTCAAAGCAGGCTATTCTAGGGGGGCTTCTGAGAATAGGCATCAGTGATATTTGGGACCTCCGGGCACTCTGTTCCAGCCTCGGTTTTGTCCGTGGCCCCGTCTTAGCCAGCTTTTTCATTGCTGTGACCAGAGTACCCCACAAGTCCAACTCTGAGGAGGCCTCCGTCCATAGATGGCCGACTCCCGTGGGCCTGGATGAGGCAGATGATCATGGTGGAAAGGTGTGGTGGAGGAGAGCAGCTCAGCTTGTGGCCGGGTCAGGAAGCAGAGAGAGACGGAGAAAGGGGGCTTCAGGGCAGATGCACCCTTCCAGGGCATGTCCCCAGTGACCCTACCTCCTCCAGCCTCACCCACCTCCTACAGTTACCCCCCAGTCAGTCCATTCAGACTGGGGTGGACTGCTGAGGCCACGGCTCTCGTGATCCAATCATTTGAACCCCTGAAGAGTCCTGCATTCACAGGAGCTTTGGGGGACACCTCACGTCCAAACCAGCACAGTCCCTAGTGTTGCTCTGGCCAGGCCAGCAGGTGATTAAGGAGGGTTCTCCACGGCCCCCCAAAGACGGTCTTGAGAAACCACGCTTCTCCCCGCTCCTGCAGCCATCCTGGCAGACACGTTCTAAAGTGCCTCGGAAGGGTGCAATTTGGTGTCTCTCTCCCCACATGCACAAAGGTAATTAATTTTTAAAAAAGAGCTCGCTGAGAGAAAAAGGTTTTGTAAGAAAGAAAGAAGGGAACTCGGCATCAGTCAAAGCAGCTGATGTGACGCTGGGGTCAGCCTAGAAAGCCAAGCCTGTGAGCGGGTTGACTCCTCCTTGGTGAACCTCCTGTCTTCCACCTCCAGGTCACAGGCCACCTCCTCCTGGGGACACTGCTTCTGCCCTTCTTCTCTGACACAGCCCCCACCCTCCAGCAGATCGCTCCTGCTCAGACCAGTCTCCCTCCCACCTTGGCTCCTTAGGTCCATCCCGTGTCCTAATCCGCCCTTCACCCACCTCCCCGACCAGACCCGTGGGGAACCAGAGCTGGCATCGTCCAGCTTTGTGGCCCCAGAGTCGGCTCAGGCCTGGCCCCAAGCCGAGGGTGCTCAGTGGCATTATTCCAGGCTCTATTATTGCTGCTTCTCGCCATCGTCAGCTTCGTGAGCCTGACAATCAGCACCTGAGCAAGTGAGGGGACAGGGTGGCGCGGCATTTCCTGGTCCCTCTCACCTCTCCCCACACAGGGCACCCCCCGGCGCTGCTGTTAGCAGAGCCTCATTAAGCACCGATTAATTACACAGAGCAGAGTCTTTTGTCGCATGCAAATGCGGGAGTTAACCCGATGCCTTGAAGAGGCCAACAGGGAGAGGGTTACCAGAAGAGCAAGCGCTGGCACGGGTGTCCCTGTCTTGGAGCGCTGCCCACCCCCAGCTGCCCCCAGTTCGCAGAGACTCTCCCCTGCCTTGGGTCTGCCCACGGGGTGCCTCAGGACCTCCAGGGACCATCAGAAAACCCGCAGTGTAGCCAGCTGCAGTACAGACACCCTGGCTTCACACGCCAACCTTTGGCCTCTGCAGGGACATATCTGTGGGCCACTGCACCAGGGAATTTCTTTAAATTGCCAAACGGACCGTGTCCGCCTCCGCCTTCATGGTAATTGCTGGCCAGATCCTCTCCCTCATTTATATACATTAAAAGCTCAGCTCCAGGCCAGCGATCTATCATCCTCTCAGGCAGTGTGGTGAGTGGGTAAGGCTCTGAGCCCTGCAGCCAGACCGCCCCTCCGAGAGCCGGCTGATGACCTGCGGGAGGGATTCTCACCTCTCTGTGCCTGAGTTTCCCCCAGTAATCACTGGGGATAACCATAGTCCCTATCTTGTAAGCACATGGGGACAGTCAGACAAGTGGATTAAGACACAGGATGCAACTGGGCCTACAGTGGCACACACCTGTCATCCCAGCAACTCAGGAGGCTGAGGCAAGAGGATTACAAGTTCGAGGCCAGCCTCAGCAACTTAGCAAGGTCCTAAGCAACTTAGCAAGACCCTGTCTCTAAATAAAAAAATGAAAAGGGCTGGGAATGTGGCTCAGTGGTTACATACCCCAGGGTTCAATCCGTAGTACCAAAAGATAAATTTAAAAAAGAGAGAGAAAGAGAGGAAGGAAGGAAGGAAAGAAAGGAACAGCCAGGTACTGCTGTGCATGACAGGAACGTGTTCTGAGAAGCCTGTCCTCAGGCAACTACTTTGTTGTATGGAGCATGACTACAATGTCACCAGGCAGTAGTCTTAGGAGACTGTCATTTATGCAGTTCATTAAGAAACATCATCAGGAGCTGGGGCTGTGGCTCAGTGGTAGAGCGCTTGCCTAGCATGTATGAGGCCCTGGGTTCGATCCTCAGCACCACATAAAAATCAATGAAAAAAATAAAGGCCGTCTGTCCATCCACAACTACAAAAAAAAAAAAAATCATCAGTTGAGGCATGGCTGTATTTGACAAATGCTTCATAAAAGGTTTCCTTGATCTCTTTGGTGGTTTTGTTTTGATTTTGTTTTGGTACTAGGAAAGGAACCCAGGAGCGCTTCCCCACTGAGCCATATCCCCAGCCCTCTTTATGTTTTATTTTGAGACAGGATCTCCCTAAGTTGCTGAGGGCCTCGCCAAGTTGCTGAGGCTGGCTCTGAACTCACCATCCTCCTTCCTCAGCCTCCTGAGCCACTGGGAACCTTGTTCTGTTTTTCACAGATAATGTGCATGGAAGGAGAGCAGTTAGGAAGGGGACCTTAAGTTGGGACTGAGAAAGCCAAACCCACTGCAAGCCTCAGACCTACCTCAGACCTGCCTCATCTGCACTGTAGCAGTCACAGACAGGAAACCACAGATCAGATATGGCCCAGAGGGTTGTTTTGTGTCGCCCCTAACACATTTCTTTAAAACATGAAGAAGTCGGGCTGGGGTTGTAGCTTGGTGGAAGAGCACCTGCCTAGCATGTGTGAGCACTGGGTTCAAGTCTCAGCACCACATATAATAAATAAAATAAAGGTCCATCGACAACTAAAAAATATTTCAAAAAAACATGAAGACGTCACCAACAAGAGAAAAAATTTCCTTGAATATCTGGCGTTCTGGCATCTCCTAAAAAATCCACAGATCTGGGGTCGCACCTACACACCCCCTCCCCAACAGTCATCACCCAGAGCTGTGTGGCCAAAGGGGCTATGTCTCTCCGGTTAGCCATGCTCCCCACCACTCCCCTATGACCATCCTCCCATAGACTTTCAATCATCTCTAGATGATGTATCACACCTACTACAATGTCAGTACTGGGAAAGTAGTTGTTATTTAGGGAATAATGTCTGTCCGTGTTCAGTACAGATGTAGGGATTTTTTAAAAAATTTTTTCCAATTACCTGTGGATGCTGATCCTGTGGATGCAGAGGGCCAGCTATATATTACAGAGGCAGCGCATTCATCCCCTTCATCCCACAAAGATTGACTGTGCACCTACTGGGTGCCACCCTCTGGGCCAGAAACTGGGGCAGAGTTTAGGACAAGCCAGAGCCCTTGTCCCACAGACCCACACTCTGTATGATTCCGCGTGCATTTATCAGGGACCTACTGTGCACCACGCCCCGTCCAAGGGCTGGAGGCAAGAGGAGGACCCGTGTGGGGGGCCAGGCCAGCAGGAGTGAGAGCTCACAGAGCAGCCAGTGCTTTTTATTTTATGACCCTGAATCCCTAACACATGCTTTGGAGGCCCAAAGAAAGAATGAGGTTAAGAGGGTTTTTTTAGAGGAGGTTGCATTTGATCTGAGCTTCAAAGGAACTTGACAGGTGAAAGACTTGCTCTGTCCAAGAGGGAGTATGTTGAAGAAGGGAGGAGGACAAGTCCCAGCCCTGACTTAGGGAGCCGCAGGGTGATTTTAAACTATAGAGTGACACCGGTGGAAAGGTCCCTCAGAGAGCTGGTACACAAAAGCATTGCAGAGGGTGAGGCTGGAGTCAGGGAGGCTCTTCAGGAGGCTGTTAGCACCATCCGGGGAGTTGTGCTGAGTTTGTCCAACCTTGACTCTGATATTCCGTTTCATTTTTTTGGCCCTCGAGCAGATGACAAAGGAGGGGCTGAGGCAAGATAACCCCCCCCCCACAGTCCCAGCAACCCCCAGAGGACGGGGCTTTGGGGACATCCAGGTGCAGTGTTCAGGGACAAGCCGAATCCCTACCAGTGGTAGCCGCAGAGCTGCAGAGCAGAGGGGCCCGCCCAGAGGCCAGCTGACTGACCCTGCTCTCTCACGTGTCTGTCTGGCGTCTGTCCCCACACCTGCAGGGAGGCATGTACATCTTCCAGCTGTTTGACTCCTATGCAGCCAGCGGGATGTGCCTTCTCTTCGTGGCCATCTTTGAGTGTGTCTGCATTGGCTGGGTGTATGGTGAGTCGACGGGCACCTGCGCACACTCGGGCTGCCTGTCTCGGCCCCGGTCCTGGCCGGGCTCGGGTCTCCATGGTGGTCCTTGTCTGTGTGGGCCTCTTCCCCTTTTCTCTTCTGGGACCCCTTGACCCCTTCCCACTGTGGGGGAGACCTTCCTGCTTGTACATACCTGCAGCACAGGGAGGGGCTCAGGGCCCAGGCACTGTGACCTCAGGCCA
Organism: Marmota marmota marmota; assembly: GCF_001458135.2. NCBI lineage: Eukaryota > Metazoa > Chordata > Mammalia > Rodentia > Sciuridae > Marmota > Marmota marmota. Next base: position 15,357,170 of record NW_026000168.1, read on the forward strand.
GTTCTTCACTGAGCCTCAGTTTCCCCCTCCGTGAAATGGAGCAGCCATGGCCCTCGGTGACACCTGCCTCTGGTCCTTCCGTTCCCCAAACCAAACCCAAGTGCAGGCTGCCAGGCTCAGGGTCAGGTGGAGTGTGGCTGGGAACAGCCACCTCTGCTCAGGGTCCGTCAGCTTCCGCCCTCTGCCCACGCAGGTCAGCCCCCCTCACCATACCTGGCCTCTCCAGAGGGCTCACCTTCCTAACCTTTCTCCAGAATCTCCTTGCTGTTCTCTGGACCTGGCTGCCCAGGTCAGGAGAGCCCCCCTCCATCAGCCATCCAGAGTCCCTCCTGCCCACAGCTTATTCCAGACCGCACCCACTGTGTCAGTCACCTTGGCATCACCGTAACACAGCACCTGAGACAGGCTCCTTGTGAAGTGAGAGCTAAGTTCATGTTGGCTCCGGGGTTCAGGAGATTCACGTTCAAGGTCGGGCGGCCCCATTGGTGAGGGCCACACAGTGTCGGGAATACGTGTCAAGGCCTCTCAATCCAAGAAGCAGAGAAAGAGAGATCAGGCAGCGTCCCACGGTTCCTTTGGGAACCCCCCAGTGACCTATGGGCCTTCCATAGGCCCCACCTCCTACAGGTCCATCCCCGCTCCCAATAGCACCGCCCTAGGAATCCAGCCTTTATATAGGTAACTTTGGGGGACATAAGACATCCAAATCCTAGCGCTTTTTGCTAGGTGTTAAGTATTCAGTAAGGTCCCTGCTGCAATTTCTCTGTCTCAGGGTCAGACAGAGTATTGTCTTTGGGGCAAGCACTTCTCCCAAGCAAGCAAACAGACACCTAACCTCTGCTGACTTTTGTACTTGGCGGGCTCATCTGCTTTATTCTGGACAGGAAGCAACCGGTTCTATGATAACATTGAAGACATGATTGGCTACCGGCCACTGTCGCTCATCAAATGGTGCTGGAAGATCGTGACCCCTGGGATCTGCGCGGTAAGAGCCCCACCTGCAGCCCCTCCAGTTACCCACCTACTGGGTTTCCCACTTTTCCACGTTGTAGCCCTTCAGCCTAGCAGAGGCTGGTACTGAGAAGGCTCATGACCCCTTTCGTCCAAGCCACCTGACACCCTGGGGAGCTGGGGTCACAGGGCCAGGCTCTGGGCATGGCAAGGCAGGGCCCAGCTCTGCCACCAAATCGGGTAGATGTCCAGGAGCAAGTCTCCTCCTTCTCAGTGCTCTAGGTTCACCTAGGTGCTGGAATCTGCTCCTTGGGGATGGAGGATCATGTGAGTGAGAAGGTGTTGCCTTTTCATTAACAAAGAGGGTGACAGAGGTGGGGAGAACTGGGGCTTGTGCTCTTCCCTAAGACCAGACCACAGAAGGGCTTCAACGAGAGCATTTTTATTTAATTTTTAAAAAGCAAAAACAAAAAAAAAGCAGCCAGGCATAGTGGCTCACACCTGTAATCTCAGCAGCTCGGAAGGCTGAGGCAGGAGGATTGCAAGTTTCAAGCCAACTTGCCTCAGCCACTTATCAAGACCCTGAGCAACTCAGCAAGACCTATCTCTAAATAAAATATAAAAAAGGGGCTGGGGATGTGGCTCAGTGGTTGAGGACCCCTGGGTTCCGTCCCTGGTACAAAAAAAAAAAAAACAGACTCATCACTGAAAGTCTGAAGAGCATTTTTGAAACTTGAAGAAGTAGATAGGAAAACATTAAAATTCCTAACTGGACAGAGGCTAGGGAGGAGACTCCTGGGAATGGGTAGGGAGCGCCTCAGCCCTGGTGACACCTCAGGATCCCTGGGAGTCTGGTACCCAGGGTCCCATTCCCTGTATGAAAGATGACTGTGGGGAGGGTCTCCAGGTCCTTCTGCCCCACAGTCACTGTGGACATAGGCAAGGGGACTTAGACCTATCTTGGGTAAGCGGGGCTGAAGACCCTCCCCGGGGACCTCTCTGTCTCTCTGTAGGGCATCTTCATCTTCTTCCTGGTCAAGTACAAGCCCCTGAAGTACAACAACGTCTACACCTACCCTGCCTGGGGCTACGGCATCGGCTGGCTCATGGCCTTGTCCTCCATGCTCTGCATCCCGCTCTGGATCTTCATCAAGCTGTGGAAGACAGAGGGCACGCTGCCCGAGGTGAGACGGCTCCGGAGCAGGGTCAGGAGGGCGCCCACGGGGGCAGAGAGGGACACAGGGAGGGCTGGTGAGCAGGAGCAGCGCCCGGCCCGTCTTCAGGTCTTAGCTTCCTCCTCTGGATCACAGGCATGATGGAACCTGTCCCTACCTGTCACACAGGGAAGCCATGGCACACGTTCATCATTCCAGTTGTGTTGAGCGTGTCTCTGTGAGGCCCCGGGGGGGGGGAGCCAGGTGTGAACTCAGCCTCAGTTTCCCCATCTGTCAAGTGGAATAACAGCATATCTTAACATATAGAGACGATGAGGATGTTGGAAGTCCACACAGGGAAAGCACAGGACCCAGCCCAGGAGTAGCCAAGTGTTAGTATTCAGTCTTCTGTTCACTCTATTCATCCTGACATTTGGGGACACCTAGTCTGTGTCACCCCCTTACTGGGCTCTCTACCTGCTGCATCTTTTGCACTCCTCAGAGCAAACCAAGGCCCTGCAGTTAACAGGTGAAGGAGATGGAGGCTCGGAGAAGTGGAGTCACTTCCTAAGATCCCACAGCCCAAAGTTAGAGCAATTTTTAAAAACAGCTTAAAATACATATCACAGAATTCATTCGTTTCAGATACACAGGTAAATACACACTGTCCTATGTAGTTTACAAATACTAAGCCATTTAATCCTGTGAGATGCAGATGCTTATCACCTGTACAGATGAGAAAACTAGCACACAAAGAAGTAAAACAAGTTTTTCCAATGGGTGCACACCTGTCATCCCAGCAGCTCGGGAGGCTGATGCAGGAGGATCACAAGTTCAAAGCCAGCCTCAGAAACTTAGCAAGGTCCTAAGCAACTCAGTGAGACCCTGTCTCTCAGTAAAATACAAAAAAGGGTTGGGGATGTGGCTCAGTTGTTGAGTGTCCCTAGGTTCAATCTCTCGTAAAAAAAAAAAAAAGAAAGAAAGAAAGCAACTTTGCAAAGAGACACAGCCTCTGAAAAATGCAGCCGGAACTAAAGTCTGTGTTCCTGAGCTTCGCTGCCTCAGCTTCTTTGACTGAACTGACCATGCTCCATTTCAGGGCCCCATTTCTGCCCGATGGCCACATCACACAGGGATGGCAGAAGTTGACTCTTGTCTCCTAGCTCAAGGATAGAGGGAGACAGCAGTAGGAAGTGTGTGTGCAGAAGCAAGTTCCAGCTCAAAGTCAATGTCACCCAATTCACCTGCTCACAGAGGGCCCTGGGCACACAGCCAAAAAGAGCAAGCCAGGAAGGAAGGTCCCTTTGAAACCTGCTCATTCCCAGAGCAAGTCAGGCTCCTCATTGCTTGTAAGGAATGTGGGTCAAAGGCAATTGGTTAATTCTGATCTGAGACCTAACATTTCCAGAAGGGAGCTGCCCTCGTGGCTTTAAAAGTTCACCCACTGAACGCCCGCACATGACCTCTTGATGTTCAGAAATGTTCGGTGCTTTCTGCTAGATCCCCAGAGATTTTTTTTCTCAGCCCCTGGGTGTTAGAAAAGAGGGAGGGAGAGTACAGGCTGCTTTCCTGAGCTTCCTCCATCTCCCTAAACTTACACCCCTTCTGACCCAACCTGGACAACGTGACTTGTGAAACAGCCAAGTCTCTGAAGGCGGTCAAACCCAGCTTCCAGGCCTCACAAACTTCTGCCCGCAGACAGGAAGAATCTGGAGGGAAAGTGGGGACAACAGGACCTGCCTTGGAGAACTGCCCTGAGGGAAAATCATACTCATAGAAGTAATGTGTCAGTACTGTGGCTGGTCACCTCATCTCAGCCTCATGACAGTGCTAGACAGCCGGTGCCCTTATTTTACAGATGAGGAAACCGAGGCACGGACAGCTTAAGTTTCTTGCCCTCGTGCCGTGGTGGAACTGGGACCCAGACCCAGGCTCCTAGGTCAGAGCCTGAGCTCTAAACCCTAATCTAGGTCAAGAGCCTGACACAGTGCCTGACACACAGGAGGCCTTCCAGGAAGGGACTGTTAACCCATTTCATAGATGAGGAAAAGGTAGCTCACAGAGGTTAAGTGCAGTGGCTGAGCGGCGATTCAAACCGCAGCTCCTAGGTCCCCTCCCATGGGTCCTGATCGTAGCTCTCAAGTCCTGATCACCTCTCGAAGGCCACGCAGTAGGCCACGGTCTTCTGCACATGCCATCATTGCTCCTTACCTAAGGCCAGGGGTAGGGAAGACCCACAGAAGCCAACACACCATTCAGATCAGATCAGATCAGTATGGCAGAGGCTGAAGCCCAGACCCCTGCAGCCCCTCTCAGACTGTTCTCCTCTCCAATCATCTAGAAATTCCGGAAGTTGACAGTCCCCAGCTCCGATCTGAAAATGCGGGGCAAGCTTGGGGCAGGCCCACGGACGGTGATGGTTAATGACTGTGACGCCAAGCTCAAGGGTGACGGCACCATCGCCGCCATCACAGAAAAGGAGACGCACTTCTGAGCCACCTCCCGCCACCTCAATGCTTCTCTTTTCTTCTCTTCCCTCCTGTGTGTCAGGCACTGTGTCAGGCTCTTGACCTAGATTAGGGTTTAGAGCTCAGGCTCTGACCTAGGAGCCTGGGTCTGGGTCCCAGTTCCACCACGGCACGAGGGCAAGAAACTTAAGCTGTCCGTGCCTCGGTTTCCTCATCTGTAAAATAAGGGCACCGGCTGTCTAGCACTGTCATGAGGCTGAGNAAAAAAAAAAAAAAAAAAAAAATGAGTACCTGAGACACATACTTCTCCTAATGCTAGGGGCTTGCTCGTTTTGCACAGGATGTATTAACAAGTTAACTTCCAGCTGGCCACCGTACCCTCTGGTTTAAAGCCAGAGCCCCCTGCCTCGCCCTCTCCCAGTGACCACGGAAGTATCCACCACAAGATAATACTGTACAGTGACTAGCACACCCTTCTTGCCCTCGGGTGGTTTTAATTAGTGTTTTCTAGGGATTAATGTATCATATTGTGAAACTTTTATACTTGGGCCTGTGGGCAGGTGGGATGGGGAGTGAGGCCTGGCCTCCTCTGTTGGCCTTTGAACCCACCGGTCCACATCTGCACTTGTCCCTGACCGTCGGCAGCCGCCCCTCCTCCGTGCCCCCAGGGAGTGTTTTACTCTGAGCCTTCCCTTGGCCATGGACATGGGGTCTGCAGACTCAAGGTCACGTGGCAGAGAAGGACTCCTGATTTGTAGGACCCCCCCTCTGCCCTGATCTCTTGGGCACTACCTTCCCTTCTCTGGGCTTCAGTGTCCCCATTTCCCCAGCTGGCGGGGAGGGAGCTAGAGTGGGTGACCTCTTTGCCTCACTGCCTTGCAGAGCTGCCACTGATATCAGCTTCTCCTGAAGACCCACGGGCCACCTCTGCCCTCCCTGCCAGACCCCCATTCCCACCTGCTTCTTTACAATCGGATGTATCATGGGACAATGTGGTGGCCATGTGTGTTTTCCCCAAAATTCTGTTTGATCTCATCCCTGTTCCTAGAGACGGGCAGGGCTTCCTCCCATCTGGGCCTCCCCGTCTCCAGGCCCTCTGCTCTCCCCCTGAGTTCTGTCCCTCCATCCCAAGCAGGACTGTCTGGATTGGCCATGGGGGCTGGTCTCCGGAGTCAGGAGGCAGCATTTTTTTCTCCTTGCAGCTGCCCCAGCCAAGATCTGCAGCCTCCCAGTGAGGCCCGGAGCCGGGTTTCAATCTGAGCCCCTCTGTGTGCCCAGGGCCACTGCTTCTCCTTCTTGCTGCCCCTGTGCTCACCCTCTTGACTGTGCTGGAGGATCTTGTGTGGCGGCTTCTTCCACACACTTTATTCAGGGGCCATCCCATCTGCCCTCTGTCTTCATTCCTGCTAAAGAGGAGAATCAGCCATTCCTACTGGCTGTTCCTCTGTGTGATCCTGGGGTCTTCAGGGGAGGCTGGCACTGCACCCTCCCAGCCTGGCTTCTGGCCTTCCTGGCTGGTACCCCCCTTCCCTGTTCATCAGCTGCTGGAGGTCGGGAAGGTGAATTCTTTTTCCTTTCCAAACTGAAGCTGCATTTTCCTACAGGGGACCCATGTGTTGGATTCACCCCCAAAGTTTCCAAACTGCCAGGTTCTCTGCTCTGACCAGCCCCCATCTAAAACTGGAAATTTGCTCAGAGGGATGCCCAGCTCCCACTCTGGGCAGGTTGGGGCACCTTGTTCTGGAGCCCCCTCTTGGGCACACAGCTCAGGCCTGCCCATTCATTGGTGGAAAGTCCAGTGTCCTCCTCATGGGAAAGCCAGTGTCACCCTGAGCTGTCTGGCCCAGTGGACCCGGGAAGATAGCCTGCGTGTGTTGGTCCCCAGCTGCTGTCCTCCCGGCAGTCAGGGAGGGGGCTTCCCAATGCTGCTACTGTGTCCTCCACCACCAACTCCCTCACGGACCGACCGATAGATCTCTGAGGTCTCGTCTTTACGGACACACACGTGGTACATCTGGCACTTAACACTTGACACTTAACACTACTCATTGGGCAGGGTGGAGGGAGGCCGTGGGTGTGGGAGTTTTTATTTCTTTTTTTTTTCTTTTCTTTTCTTTTTTTTTTTTTTTCGTAATTTCCTACTAGTAGTGTTTGGGTAACTTTAGGGGGGTGGGGCGGGCAGCGTGGGGGTGGGGGGAACACATCATTGTGATGACATTTTTGATATTCATTAGAAACAATACATCCTTTCTGAGATATTTACAGTATTATTAAAAAATGTAAAAGGTTGTACTGTTTTGCATAATGAACGTTTTTACTGGGGATCCAAAGGGCACAAGACTGCTTACTCATTTTTAAAAATTAAAGAAGTGAACTACCACATTCTTGTTCCCGGCAGGGTGATATTCTTTGAGTTTTTCTTGTTGTTGCTTTGTTGTTGTTGTTGTTGTTGAGGGGATCGTTGTTTTACTCCCATGATATGCCTGCCAAACCATCTTGGTTCCATGTTTGGAGTTTATGGTCAGCATTGCCAATTGGAAACAACTGGAGCTGCCATTTCTTTCCGTTCACTGTTGATGTGGCACAGTGTGGCCACTTGGTAGCCGCAGGTTTTCCTCCATTTGCCCACACGAGCTTGTAGGTGGCTGGTAAAGCTCTGTATCCACATTGGCTATATCCTGAAGGAACAGTTCCCAAGCTCCAACAATGTTTCTAATATTGCTTAGAACTTAGACGAAAATCTCTAAATTTCTGACATTTCCAAACGTCCGCTCAAGACCACAGAGCACATCTTGTCCTGCCAGTCCACAGTACAATCAACTCATCTCACAGTGTCTGCTCATTGCTATCCCTCAATTTTTTTTTTCTTCCAGTCCTGATCTCAGTGTTTACTTGTTTACCCTGTTGTGGTCTCTCACGTCTCTGAGGTGGTGATACCCGCTCACAGAGAAAGCATCCCACTGATGACATACACAGAGGGTCCCTGAGGACCTCGTAATTTCTTAGAGCTACAGGGATTGGTACAATCATCTGTTCCCTGCCACCTTCCCTCCCTGTGTCTGAAACACACATGTATGGGCAGCAAGACAAGAAGAGGTTGAATCACAGAAATGTGGGTCTGTCTCCTTTCCAGGAAACCTGATTGGTAGATCTTGAGTCTACAGAATTGGTAACATGAGAAATTAATTTACACCTCACATCTAAACCATAACAAGTTCTGCTGACTGAGGGCAGGAGATGGATGTTTCAGCTCAAGCTGAGAGAACAAGTTCACCCATTCTCCACCTTTCTCTTCTACCTGGGCCTTTCACAGAACAGATGTTGCCTGCCACCCACATTGGCAAGGGCCGTCTTTTTTTACTTGGTTCAAAGATGCAAATGAGCATCCCTTCAAGAATCACCCTTGCAGACACACCCAGAGGCAATGTTTTACTAGCTATCTGGGCATCCCTTAGCCCAGTCAAGTTGGTGTCGAACGACCGTCACACACCACTTTGGGGAGCCTCTGAGTGCCACCCCAACTATCACTAGGGATGGATCATCAAGGCCATGGAAAAGCTACAGATGGTGGTGAAGACCTTGCAAGAAGCCCTGAGGGTCTTTAGCAGCTTCAAAATCCTTTGGTCCCGCAGGGTACCTCTTGAAGCCTCCATAATTTCTCAGAAATGATAGAAGTCCACTGGAACTTGCTGAGAGGGACAAGGGGATATATGAGACCAGCGAGAGGCATTGAGGACAGAAGGTACCACCAGAGCCCCTGGAGACCTGAAAGATGTCACAAGGTCCTGGGAAGCCAGTAGAATCATGGAGCCATCAGTGAGTGATGGAAGTGTTTGGGAGTTATGAGGGTTGAGGGACAGGAGTTGAAAGGGGCTGTTGAAAGAAAGGGAGAATCACTGGGGAGCTTTTAGGAGCTGTGGGGGGCCTTCAGGGTCCTTAGTCACTATTGAAAGTCATTACAGCCCCCCCTCTCCCCCCCCCCAGTTAGAGGGTAGAGAGAGGGGACAGAAAACTGTAGCATCAAAGAAAAATCAATTATTGATCAATTAAAGGATGATTTACCTGGGACAAAGCCAGGCATTTCCCATAAGCCTCAAAACAACCTCAACTGTGGTTTGTTCCCATTTTAAAGTAGCATAAAACAACTCGGAGAGACAGGAGGGGGAGGAGCTCTTTGAAGCCAGGCAATTCAACCCAGAGCCCTTCAGTTTTTTTCCTTTATTTATTTTTTATTTTCTTTCATACCAGGCTTGGCCCCAGCGGCTATGGCAGGGAATGGTCAACCCAGAGCCTCTCCTAATCCTTGCCTTCCCGCCCAGAGTCCTGGGCACAGACAGACAGGTTGCAGAAGACTGGCCACCAGGTGGCGCAATTGCTAAACCCAGACTGGTGAGGTCCAAATGGAAACAAGGACCCTCCCAAGAGACAAAGGGTGCAGAGGTCCCACCTGGGTGCCCCAGTGAGGGACAGAAGGCTGCCTTTGACAAAAGGGTGTAAATCATTCTCATAAAGCCCTGCCCCTACCCCAACAGCCAGACACACCTGGGTTCAGTTCTGAACTCTACCTCCTGGCTGTTTGACCTTGGGCCAATGACTTTACCTCTCTGGTTTCAGTTTCCTCATCTATACAAATGGACAGAATCAGCCTGTTTTGGTCAGCTTTTTTGCAGTGATGACCAAAAGACCTGATAAGAACAATTTGGAAGGAGGAAAAATATATTTGGGGGCTCAGGGTTTCAGAGGTCTCAGTTCATAGACAATTTTTTTTTTTAAGAAAGAGAGAGAGAGAATTTTAATATTTATTTTTTAGTTTTCGGCAGACACAACATCTTTGTTTATATGTGGTGCTGAGGATCGAACCCAGGCCGCACGCATGCCAGGCGAGCGAGCTACCGCTTGAGCCACATCCCCAGCCCCAGTTTGCTGACAGTATGCACCCAAGTGTCTGACACATAAGAAGAATGGGATCTCACAAAGTTGCTCAATCCTCACTAAATTGCTGAGGCTGGCCTCGAACCTGTGATCCTCCTCCCTTAGCCTCCTGAGCCACTGGGATGACAGGTGTGCACCCGGCTTTTACTAATTATTTTTTAAATGAAGAATATTGATTTTTACCTTCGAAAAAAAACAAAATCAATGAAGCTGTTTTTAAACATCCTCTCTCTCGGCCACCGAGAGGTTGGTCCCAAGTGAAGACTCTGAGGGGAAGGAAAAATGATTCTCTTAGGGTTAAAAGAAAGTGGTGAGCAGGCGTGGGCAAGAGCAAAGCCTTGTAGACTCTCCTCCAGTCCTGGGCTCTGGCCTCCCCTGGACAACACATGAAGCAGCACCCCTCCTCTGGGCCACGTAACTCTTCATGACATCCACAGGCATTTTCTGGGCTTTTAGCTTTTGATTTGCCACAGCTGCTGGAGAGGGAGAGCAGTGTATCATTTGCCAACAGCTGACGCTATGCGTGGTCCTGATTCCCTTTAGTCTCATTTGTGCATGAGGCTAGTTCTCCCTGCAGACACCCGTGGAGGGAGCTGGGATTGGCAGCCCAATGGACAGATGAGGAAACTGAGGCACGTGCTTGTACCTCTCACTGCCTTCTGGATATTTCCTCTTGAATGTTCCTTTGGGCATCTCAAACTCCATTTTCCCAGTGGAATTCATCTCCTCCACCTCCACCCCCAGCTGGTCTGTCAATCCCCATCTCAATAAATACCACCGCCATCCGACCACATATTAGTGACGCACCCACCCTGCCCTAATGGAGACTGCATACTAGTCAGTGGAGACAGGATAATGAACATCTAAAAACGTAGACATACACAATGTGGCAGAAGCTGATAAATAAAAAGAGAAGAAGCCTTGCCTTATGTTAGCCCAGAACAGTGTCTCTTAGGACCTGTCGAGTGACCTTGGATAGACCCCTACCTCTCTGAACCTTCATCCCCTCCCCTGCAAAATAGAATCCACCTCTGACTCAAAAAAAAAAAAAAGATAATATTAATAATAAAGAAAAGAAAAAGCAGCTGACTGTGCGCTCAGCACATAGTAGGTGCTCAGCCAAGGTGCTAGTTTGGATCTCACCCCAGAGGCAGCTGGACGCATTGCTCCAGTGCCCCGCTTCCCAGCCAGGGCAGCTGCAGGCCCCAGGGATGGGGTGTTTTGATCTCCAAGCCGCAGTGGGCTCCGCAGAGCTCGGCAGAGTCCCCGGGAGAGCGGACAAAGAGCTGTTGTTCCCGCAGATCTAAAATTGCCTCCCCCTGATTGCTGCTATACAAACCCGGGCTGCGGCTCGCTTCCCCATCCAGTTGGGTCTATTTCAAGAACACGCTGATTAGCGCTGATTGCGCTTTGATTAGGTGGCAAGCGCACCACTCCGCCCCCTCCCCAGGCTCCCTGGGGAGCGCATGCTCCTGCGCTCCCTCCCCCACCCCGGGGGCCACCATCCAGGCCTGGGGTGCAACACAACCGGATGGGGTCCTCATTGTGCCTCCACCACCACCACGTCGGACTTGGGACCTCCCTCTCCCTTCTCCCAAATCTCTCTTCCGAATACCAAAAATGAGGGACAAAAGATCATCTAGAAAAGGGTGGCTTTCATGGTGGGCTTAGGGACCCTGCGCTGGGTCATTGAAATGATTCTTCCAAACGCCCCCATCTCGCACACTCTTGGGCACACCTAAGCACCCACATAGAGACACGCACGCAGATACCGTCCTCGGGCCTCGCCCTTGGTAGGGATGGATGGAGCTCTAATAAGCAGACCTTCCCTTAAGCAGCCTGTGACACTGACCTTGGGCATATGATCACATGCAAACCCCACCATCGTGTTTTGAGACATCTATTTTGGGCCCGTTTTGCAGGTGAGGACCTACCTGCAGCTAGTGGAGCTGATTTGAGGGTGCCCCCAAATTCTAGACTATGGCCTCTGGGGCCGGGTGGGGGTTGATTCTTGGAGTAACCTGGAAGTGTATTTTTTTAAATGCAAATTCTGGACTCCATTCCTAGAGACCTGGAATCAGGAGGTCTTGGACAAGCCCACAAATCTACATTTTAAGACACTGTCCAGGTGACAATGGGTATCGGAAGGTCAGTGGTTGGTTCTCTTTGGGGAAAGCTGCCTTCCTCTGATTGGTCATCTTAAGCATCAATCAATCCTGCCCCAGACTCCCTCCCTGACAGCTGCAGCCATAGGCAAGACCTATTCTCAAATGGTCTCTTCACACCCCACAGTGCTACCCACACTATAGCCCAAGCCCCCATTATCCCACACCTAGACCAAGGCCATCTGTTGTCTGTTTTCTACACAGCATATAGATGTGTCTGCTTAAAATTCAAAATATGAAATGCCAGCCCTCCCTCCCCCCTGCCAGCCTAAACCATCAGTGGCTCCCCATTGCTCCAAGGATAAAGATGATTAAACCCTGCACTGTGATCTACAAGGCTCCGTGAGAACTGGCCCCTGCCCACTTCTCCAGCCTCACTGTCCACCCCTAACTCCCCTTTTGCAGCCAGGAGACATCTAGTCTTCTCTAGATTTTTAGATTTCAACCCATTGTGCACCTGTCTACCCCAGGGCCTTTGCATTGATGTTCCTTTTCTCTCCCCTCTTCTATTTGCCTCTCATCCATTCATTAGACAGAGCTCTAAACTCCCTTCTAGCAAGTACCCTGAGAAGGATTGGACTGGCCTGGGGATAATAAGCTCCTGGTGCAAAGAAGGCAAGATTCTGCAAATCTGTCTAGAAGGAGCTTACGGAGGGAGTGTCTGCTTTCGATCCAAGCCCTGGATCCTTCTCCCTACCTAGGACAGCCTGAGCTTCTCTGGGACAAGTGAGCCTGCCATCCAGGGGTGTGGCGAGTGTGCATGCAGTGGAGACCAGACCTTGGTCCCCAGAATCTGAGGCAACCTCAGCCAAGCCCTGTCAACCTGCAGCGCTTTGACTCAGAGACTAGAATCCTCATTTGACTGTCTGCTTGGCCCCTGGGTCCCTAACAGAGCTGGGATGTGGAACAGTCACCTGCCACCCCCCACTTCCTGCTTGGCAGGGTTTTGCAGATCTGGAGTTTTCTGAAGAGTGGGCAGATCCGCTCTCTCCTCCCTTCTCTGCTGCTCTGAGGGCCCCCTCCCCTCCCCAGCACCCCACACCCTTCGTGGACTCCCTCCTCTGCTCCTGCCCTCTTTTCCTCTGCAGTATTTCAGATCCTCTCCGATCCCTGACCCCCACAAGCCTCCTCTCCCCTCTCTCTCCCTCCTCGGCTCCTCTTCCTCTTGCCATCTTCATACTCTGCTCCTGGACTGATCACCTCCGCTCTCTGTTGCCATCTCTCTCTCCCATCTGTTTGCCAGACCC
>NW_026000168.1:15370111-15371022 GCF_001458135.2 Marmota marmota marmota
GGGGGGGGCTGCAGGCATCAGGACCTGCCAGGATATTCCTGCAAATGGCCTGAAAAAGTGACCCTGTGGGTTAACACGCCCCTGGGCAGGGGGGACTTAAACCCTGCTGCTAGCCAAAGCCCCCAAGATCCCTGTTTGGGGATGGGGCTGTAATGTTACCACACGGAGGAAGGACCAGAGGTGAACTCAAGCCCACAGAAGCCCTTCCCTGATGTCTTGGAGCAGAAGAGAGCATTCTGGGGGCCAGGAGCAGGCCATATGCTGGTAGAAGAAGCAAAGGAGGGACCCAGGGGAGATATTGTAAGTTTCAGAGTCAAGAGGGCAAGATCTGGAGTCCAAATCCTGGCGGTGTGACCCTGGACAGGTCACCTAACCTCTCTGGACCTCAGTTCCTGCCTCCCAGAAATGGTAGCCAGGATTTAAAGAGCTAACGCAACACCAAGTGCTTTGTTAGCACCAGGCCAAGCACACAGTGGGTGCTCAGTACCTTTCATAGGTTGTTGGAGATTGGCTGTGTCCCAGGCTTCACATCTGGGGTACAGGGTGGACCTCTGAAGCCTTCTCTGTATTTCTAGATGAGCTCTCAGAGGGAGGAGGGGACTCCAGGTCTGAGGCCCCCAAGGCAGCTCCACGCTGATCGTCTTCATAACCTTCCTGATGACGGAGCCAATCATGGCAACTTACTGCCACGTAGCACAGGGAGAAGCCTATGTCTCGGTGTGGGGCAGGATTTGAACCCCTTGATTACCTGGCATCGTACCCCAGCTCCAAGGCTGTTGTGGTGTCTCCACGGCCCACATCCAAGATGCGGGACATGGGCAGGAGGCTCGCCTGGATCCCAGGATTCGGTCCCCCACCCCCCGTTGCTAGGCAACAGCTGCTCACTGCTGAGGGGACCATGGGGGGGGGGG
>NW_026000168.1:15371220-15396648 GCF_001458135.2 Marmota marmota marmota
AGGGGACCATGGGGGGGGGGGGCTGGCGCTGCAGCAGCTGGCTCTGCCCTTCACAGTGGCACCCATGGGAGCTGTTCCCGGTGAGGCCCGGTGAACACTGGAGTTCTCAAGATGAGCAGGGATTTGCCCAAGGTCACTGGAGATGTGAGTCCACCCATCCCAGTGCCAGAGCTTCAGAGCCGAGAGACCATGTGTGGTTCAGCCCCAAATTCCCGAGCCCAGTGTAGACGCTTGCTCAGCAATGGCCAAGTTCCTTCCCATTTTAAAACACACCAAAGCTGGTGTGCATGATGGACCTATTTATTATTTCCTTTCTGCCCCAAACCCCTCATCTTACAAGTGGAAAAAGAGCTCTAGAGAGAAGATGGGGAAGGAAAGGTGAGTCAGGATGCATCCAGCCCCAACTCCCAACCATGCCACCCACCAGGCCCTGCCTGCTCCCTTCCCCAGCGGCCCTCAGCATGGAAGCCCTGAGCCTCTAACACAGAGCTCACCCGGTCTCCCCAGCCAGATGGGGCTCCCTGGAGTCTGAGCTGCAGCTGAGGGGCTCTGCTCACCCGGAGCGCACAGTGGGTGCTTTGTGTAAGTGCCCAGAGCGCATAGTAGGTGCTTTGTGTAAGTGCCCAGGGCTGGCCTTGGGATGCCTTGCTGAGTAAATAGTGGGTACATGAGTGAGCATAAAATCCCTGCTCCCGGCCTTCCTAGTTTTCTTCAAAGCAGGGCCATGTGGTAGCCCAAGCCTCAAATTGGGCCGAATTCTGCCCCTGGGGCCACCCCTAACCTCCCCAGCCCTGTTCCTCCTCTGCCAGGCTGAGGAAATGCCCAGTCTTGCCCCACAGAGTGTCTGCCCGCAACCCCTGGGTAGAGGTGGATGTGCCCAGCCTTTGCTAGGACAGGTCACTGCCTGGGTCCGCAGGAACATGATGGCATTGTCTGCCCAGTGACCTGGGGGATGTGGGTGATTGGGGCCGTTCAGAGGAGGGTGGCGTTGGGGGGAGCGTCCTGTAGAGATTTTCTAAAGAGGAAGGTGGGATCTGAGAAGCAGTGGTCGGAGGAGATGTGAGTACACTTGAGCACACACGTGGATGCGCGTACACACACGTGACCCAAGCCCCCCACACCCACACACATGCAAGATGGTCATCTTGGTTCTCCCCCTAAAATGTTTCCATTGTCTTGATCTCATCTCAGACGTGGTCCTCCCAATGCAGCCAAGGAGCACAGGCGGTTCTGACATTGTGGACAGACAGACAAGCCTCCCCGAGGGGCAGGTGCCCACAGCTGAGAGGAGGCCAGCAGGTGCTATGTGCCCATCAGTGGTCGCTCTCCAAGGCTGGGGACTGGGAAAGTTTGTCCAATCGGCAAAGAGGGGCCTGAGGCCTTACTGGGTGATCGAGGGACTGTCGTTCAGGACAACTATTTACTCTGTCAATCTCTTTTACACACAGAAACACCAGTAAGACAGGGACAGGAGAGGAGACACCCAGTTGATCCCCGTGGGGTTGAGAACCTTCATGAATTTTGCACCAATTTCATTGAACAAAAGCTTAAGGAGGCCGGGCGCAGTGGCACATGCCTGTCATTCCAGCAGCTCTGGAGGCTGAGGCAGGAGAATCAAGAGTTCAAAGCCAGCCTCAGCAAAAGCAAGGCCCTAAGCAACTCAGTGAGACCCAGTCTCTAAATAAAAAATACACAATAGGGCTGGGGATGGGGCTCAGTGGTCAAGTGTCCCTGAGTTCAATCCCCGGTACCAGCCCCTCACCAAAAAAAAAAAAGCTTATAGATCGCCTATTCCGAGCCAACCACCATGCTAGATCTATGCTTTAGCCTCATGGAGTATAGAGTTAAATTAGCAAGAGAGGGCAGACATCCATTGGCAAATAAAATGACGGTACAGTGAAGTCTGAAAAGGGGTCTTGGAACTGGAATCATAAGGCCAGACAGGTCACCTGACAGGTGGTCCACAGAGGATGCTCAGACGTCATCCCTGCAACCAACAGAGGGCCTACTATGAGCCATACCAAGATGTCCCCACCCTGTCCCTGTTTCCAGGAAGGTTCCCCTCAGTGGGATCCCAGGCCCCAGGGCTGAGTCCTCCTGCCACCCTCGGCCTCAGCTGCATGTTCAAAGAAGCAGCTGCAAAAACAGCCCCTCGGTGCTCTCCTGACATGTGGGCCCCTGCAGGCCGTCATCTGAGGCCCCCATGCTGAGGCCGAACCTGGAGAGCGTTCAAGAGAGCTGGGATTCCAGGAAGTCTGCCATTTTGTTCCCTAATCCAGGGGGTTTAGCCCAGGGAAGGACAGAAAGACACCTGGTCCCAGTTACCAGGAACCCCCCCAAAACTACTGACCTAGAATTTACCCTCCACATTCAGAATGAGTTCCTCCTTCAAATGGAGCTCCAATCCTACCAGAAATGTCTAAATAATCCAGAATCCCAGGGCCTATCCTTGACTTACCAGTTTAGAATCTCCCAGGAAATTCTAGAATTTTTTTTTTTTTTTTTTTTTTTTTTGGTACCAAGGATTGAATCCAGGGGCGCTTAACCACTGAGCCACAATCCCCAGCCCTTTTTTATTTTTATTTTTTTTAAATTTATAGACAGGGTCTTACTAAGTTGCTTAGGGCCTCACTGAATTGCTGAGGCTGGTTTTGAACTCACAATCCTCCTACCTCAGCCTCCCAAGCCACTGGGATTATAGGTGTGTGCCACCATGCCCAGTGAAATTCCGAAATTTTTAACAAGCTCCCTCATGATTAGGAACCACTGCTCTGAAATAGAGCAAATCTCGCCATAGGATAGAAGGGAAAACTGGGGCCCTGGAATTAGAAAGCCCCAGGTTTAAATCCTATCAGACTCCCTGTGTGACCTTAGACAAGTCGCCTAACCTCTCTGAGGCCTGTTTAATGGGGAAATGGAATGTAACTGCAATCCCTCCCTCCATTGCAAGGAATGTGTATGAGGTATGGCCAGTTACTGATGCATTGTGGGTGCTTAATCAGTGGCAGATGTTTTCCTAGTTGTCTTTGAAGGATGTCCTTCTAGATGTTTAGACAAACAAACAAAAAAAAAAAACAAGACAAAAAAACCCAAAACAGTGGCTTATCATGGTTCCCTAATAATTTCCAGGGCCACTGGCAGAGCTGCCTCCTTGTTCCTGCTCAGATGGGCATGCTGGAATCTCTCAGGCAGGTCTCCCTGGCTGCAGTGGAGGGGACCAGGCACATGCTTTCCACAGCAGAGGCAAAGGGGCAGAGAGAGAGAAGCGTCCCCCAATGTCCCCGGCAAGCTGATGGGTGGAGGGACCAGTCCCTCACACAGCCCTGATGGGAAGAGGAGGAGGGACCCAAGGATGGCTTAGAGAGCACACAGGCCCCAAAGTGGGTCAACGCTGTCCTGGGCACTCCCCCTCCTGCCCACAGCCCCGCTGGCCATGCCACTGTCATCTTGCAGTGTCCCCTCCCCTGCCTGGGCCTTCGACAACATTTTTTCCCTTACCTCTTGCCAGTGCAGGCAGAGGAAGTTTGGGACAGCCAGGCACACAGCACAGTACTGCAAGGGAGGTACGTGGCTTCGTGCTGGGTGTCCCAGAGAGGCTTGTCGACCACCTCTTCTGGTCTCATTTAATGGGGGACTGGGAATCAGTGCAGTGGCCAAAATAGTTCAGGCTTAAGGGCACCGAGAGCAGGATTCTAAACCCATCAAATCCCCCCACTTCCGAACTTGAGTGGTCTTGTGCACGTGGCCCGATTTCCTCCAAGTCTTTGTTTCCTCGTCTATCCATTGGGCTGCTGCAAAAATTAAGTGAAATAGTTTCTAGAAAAATCCTTACTTGGGGCTTGCTGAGAGGCATTAGAAGTTGAGGTTACTCCTTAGAATACCTTAGTAACACGTGCTATGCATCTAGGTTTGGGAGTTGGCCAGACCTGGTGGAATCCTGGCTTTGCCCCTCCGAACCATGTGACTTGGGACAGGAGACAGAACTTGTCTGTCACTCTGTAAAAGGGAGACTTTCGCCTCCTGGGCTTCTTGATCCTCAGATCACATGCAAAGATGTTCATAATAGAACGTGGTACGGAGGACACTGACAGCCCAGGATAGCTGTTAATAATAATTGGAAGTGATGTGTGAATTCATTCACTGCATGCTTATCCATCAATCCGTAGCCAGCAGGGCACCAGAATCTAGCAGAGAAAAAGACTTATGTGCTCTGGGGCCCAGAGGAGCTCACCGAGAAGGGGACAGATGATCCTAGTACAGGTTGGCACTGAGACACCATCTCCAGGACTCCTTGTGGGGATGCCTGGTTTCGTTCAATCCCTTTGTTCATCAGAGATGTCTGAGGAGGGTGCGGGACCTAAGTTACCCAGCTGGGGAGGGAGGCTCTGGGCTTCAAGACCCCACACCACCTCCCCGATGGCCTCTGCTCCTCTCCATAAGCCTCTGCTGCTGCTGCCCTTAGGGATCGGGCCTGAGCTCCCAGAGAGCGGCCATTCAGAAGCAATCAGAGGTACTTGTGACTCGGCCAGCTTCCCGGCCACCCGTGGCCCAGCTGCTCAAAATGAAGCCCAGAGGCCACTTGATCTGGGTGGCTGTTTCTCAAGAGCTCTCATGCCCATATCTCCAGGAAGTGAGCACCTTTTCCCACCAGCCCTGGGTGGCAAGGCCCTGCTGAGATCCAAGTCTGGGTGCTTGGCCAGAGGCAGAGGGGAAGAACCACAGGGAGAGGAGGAATCCACAGGGAGAGGTCTCAGAGGAGGCCTGTGGGGAGTTAAAAGGGATACTGCCAAGTTGGGAGCCCATTGGGAAAGAGACTGGATACTTCTAAGTGTTGGTGTCCTCATCTGTAAAATGGGACAAATGATTCCCCCCAAGATTCTAAAGAAAAGCATGTGATATGCTTCCAGATTTATCCCTGGCATAGAGAACATGGTTCAAATAAATGATTTTAACTAAGATGGTAAGAGATGGGGCCCAGTCTATGGGCACAGACTCCCACCTTCCCTCACGGCTGCCCCTTTGCTGGTATTGGTCAGCCCCATGTCCTGAACTCTCCAAGAGGGATGGCAGCACCCTGGGGTGGTGGGGGGCTTCATCCGCGCCCTCCCCCACATTCACACACCATTCATAGGCAGAAAATTGAGGAAGGCAGCAACAGCACTCAAGCCCCCTCGCAGCCTCTCAGAGACAAAAATAGAGTGTGTTCCTGTCAGACACATTATGGCGCTGTCAAAGGTAAATGAACTCGCGCCCGTGAATTATTAATGTCACAGGTCTATTCCGTGACAGTATGAAAGAGACATAAATGCTTATCAAGAGATAAAGAAATTCCAACAACAAACATGACAAAGAAC
The DNA here is from genome assembly GCF_001458135.2 of Marmota marmota marmota. Taxonomy (NCBI): domain Eukaryota; kingdom Metazoa; phylum Chordata; class Mammalia; order Rodentia; family Sciuridae; genus Marmota; species Marmota marmota. The sequence continues at coordinate 15,376,575 of NW_026000168.1, forward strand.
TATGATGGCCCTTGGGAATAGTTGATCATGAGGTTCCCAGAATCCAGGAGCCAAGAAGGTAGGGAAACCCTGGGTCCCCTGTAGGTAGCATTTCAGGACCATGGAAAGCGACACAGGTAAGGAAAACATGGTCCTGGAACAAGTAGCGTTTCAGGACCATGGAAAGCGACACAGGTAAGGAAGAGAGGCTCATCAGCATGGTGGCCAGGCTTCACCCAGGTGTATGGTCTAGGTGGGGCCCCTGGGGGAGCAGGGAGCATGGCACGGAAATCTCTCCCCTCCTGCCACCCTGGATCCTCTGATTCTGAGGACAACAATCACACCTGTGTCGCCCCAGCTCAGATGCCTCCTGCTCAGACTGTGATTGCTTTTGCCTATGCCACCGTTAGAGCCTGGGACCCCTCGGGCTACAGCCTTGAATCCCCAGACTCTAGCTCACTGTGGAAACCACTGGACCCAGTGCCCACTCACCTCCTCCACAACAAGAGGGACTGGAACATCAGTTGAGGGTAATTGTCTTTCAATTCGAGGTAACTAATCAGCACCATGATATATATATATATATATATATATATATATATATATATATATATACATATATATATACACACATATATATTTTGGCTTGGCAGCTGTGACTGCTAATGGAGTTCAAAGCTGTCGAATTGAAGGTAATAATTGTCTCCTTTAAAAAAAACCCAGTTAATTAGCATAATCAGAGAATAAATGGGCCAAGATTCTAACCCAATATGGGAGATGAATGTGAATCGTGGTACCCTGGGAGTCTCCAGTGGAGATATTGACACCAGCCAGGGGGTGGAGGTCACCAGTTCAGAAGGAAGAAGAGAAGAGTGCAGGAAATCTTGTGTTGATGTGTTTGGGGGCTGTGACCGTGTACGTGTCGCCAGGAAGTGTTATTTTGCGTAAAGCCCACCCCTGTTTGGAAGGCAGCAGTGTTCATCTTGGCATTTTTCCAATCCATCCCTTTGACGTGTATTTACTGAGCACCTGCTGGGAAAAGAGCCAGGATTCGTTCTTGGTGAAGAAACACACACACACACACACACACATTCAATTGGAGTTCATAGAGCATCCTCTCCACCCCCCAGTTCCCTCTTCTGCCTTCCCACCCCCAAAGAGGTTCTCTTTCTGGGTTGTCAAGGGGAGAAGGGAGCTTATTCTAAGTGACACGTGTGCAAAGGGCACCTAGAGGGCTCTAGGAATTGAAGGAAATCATCTCTTACATCTCTCAACATCATTTCTCAATCATGGCAGGCAATGACTTGCCTCATCTTGGGCTTTTGGAAAGACTGGGAAAAAAACATAACAAATCACAGAAAAGCAGCCTTCCTATGCACTTGCATAAAAAGTGAATGTTCTATGTGCTTGAAGTTGGCCAGAACATTCCTTTAGTCCTCCCCATAACACTATTGAGGGGTACCCTTAGTATGCCCATTGTCTAGATGAAGACATTGAGGCAGAATATGGTTAAATAACTTGTTCCATGTCACCTTTCTAGTGAGTTCCAGAACTAGGATTTGAATACAAGAAGCTTAAATCCAGAGTTCAAGTTCTGAAGCCTCAAGGGAATGCAGTCAATTTATGTTAGAGAAGGTCGAACATCCATGATAAAGGGTAGGGAATAGAAAGGAAGTGACATCTATAAGGTGCCACATGCATGGAAGCACTGATCTGAATCCTGAGGACACAGGGGCACTAAGACCTGGTACCTCTCATCAAGGCATCTGCAGGCTGAAGTCAGGAGTGGCGGACACACACTCACCTCTGGTTCTTGGGGAATTATTTCTGTGCCCTGGTCTTGTCTGGGCATTCTTGGGCAAGGGTCTGAGTTGGGGCTGTACCCAAAACAAGGATTCAAGTTTGCATAGTTTGTTTGGGAAGTTAACCCTAGGAAATATTGATACCTACTGTTTAACTAATTACCCTCCCCCCCCCAATGTTTAGTGGCTTAAAACAGCAAACACTTATTATCTAATTGCTTCTGAGTCAGGAATGTCAGAGTGGTTTAACGGGGTGGTTATGGCTGAGAATCTTTCTTGAGGTTTTGGTCATGTTGTCACCTGGGCCTGCAGTCATGGAAAGGTTTGGTGGAAGCTAGAGGATCCACCCCCCCAAATCATGTACGTAGTGGTTTGGGGCTTCAGTTCTGCACCACATGGACCTCTTCATAGGGCCAGAGGACATGATAAGACAGAGAGAGATGAAATGACATGCATGTGACGATGTGGCTCAGGGGGATCACCCCAAAGGATGGTCATGAAGATAAACTGAGACGACATCCCCATCACCCTGGCTAAGTCCCCATCTTTCCAACTCCGCATATCACCTCTCAGTCTCCAGACACCCATGCTCCACGACTCAGAGCTCTGATGCTCAGAGGAACCCAGAGACACACTGGGGATGGGAGCAAATTATTACAAAAGTTCCTGCCAACTTCAATGCATACACACACACACACACACACACACACACACACACACCACTCTACTTGAAACAGTTCATTTTGCAGAGTGCAGACAACCAGAGAGAGCTGTCAGTAGGAGCTTCTGGCTCTAGGAATGAAGTTTGGAACCTAAATGGTCCCCAAAGACCTCTTATTTCCAGCCCATGAGGTCTGAGATGTTCTCTGATTCCCATCTTAGGAATTTCTCCTCCTCCTTCCTCATCTCCATTTCTATCGCCATGCCCTCTCCTCTCTCTCTCTCTCTCCCTCTCTCCACCTGTGTTTATCTCGCCCCCTACACCCTCTCATCCTAAGGAGACCCAGCCAACTAGCTGACCTTGGAGGCCTCCCTGCCCTCTTAGGCTCTGATCTCTGCAGCTTTTACCCTCCTCTGAGAAACAAAAGCCCTCAATGAAAAGGCAGAAACCAGGACTTGGCTTCTCTCTCCGCTGAGATGAGCAAATCTCTTCAAAGCTCTATCGCCCCTTCCCACAGGGCAATTGGAAGAACTCGAAATACCAGGAACTATAAAAAGATCTGCTTAATGTAGCCAAGATGGCACCAGTACCACCAGCCAAGGGCACAAACTGTGATCAATACTGCCACTTTCCCCGAGCAGTGCCAGAGAGCCTCAGGGGAGGGCTCAGCTGGGAGCCCAAATCTAATAGACTCCCAACTCTGGGGAGCTCTGAATCCTATAGCTGCTGTGGCCCTTGAGCATCCTTGATGTTCTACAGCCATGTCTGTCTTGTTTCCCACTATGTCCAGTGGATCCTGACACTTGGGGTGGGGGCTCCCCAATAGCACATTGCATGAATGAATGAGAACTTGAGTCCATGTACTCAAGAGCCAGAGGGGCTCTTCCTGTAATTTTGCCCTGATGTATTTCCACAAAGTCCCTCACCCCTGCACCATGCATGGTCTGAGGGAACTTTGGAAGAATCTACCACCCACTGACATTGGTTCAGCCAAAGACACACCTCCCATGGCCTATGATAATTCTATCCAGAGGGAAGAAAGTTCTTCTCTACTCTAATTTACTTCTTCTTCTCCCACATGGCCACGTTCCAATGGAGAGAGTGTGGGGTAGCGGGGCACAGTGGTGCATGCCTGTAATCGGCAGGAGGATCCTGAGTTCAAAGCCAGCCTCAGCAACTTAGTGAGGCCCGAAACAACTCAGTGAGACCCTGTCACTAAATAGAATACCAAAAAAAGAGGGGACTTAGTTGTAGCTCAGGGGTAGAGCACTTGCCTAGTATGTGTGAGACACTGGGTTCGATCCTCAAGACCACATAGAAAAAATAAATAAATAAAATGAAGGTATTGTGTCTACCTAGAACTAAAAACAATTTTTTTAATTTAAAAAGGCTGAGGATATGGCTCAATGGTTAAGTGCCCTGATTCAATCCCTAGTACAAAAAAAAAAAAAAATGAGGGCTGGGGTTGTGGCTCAGCGGTAGAGCGCTTGCCTAGCATGTGCAAGGCCCTGGGTTCGATCCTTAGCACCACATAAAAATAAGTAAATAAAATAAAGGCATTGTGTCCAACTACAACTAAAAAATAAATATTTTTTAAAAATGAAAATTCCAAGAACCACAGGGAGAACTGGGCAGACTTGCAGAGCTGGTAAAAAAATGGTAGATATTTTCCATCAAGACTTCACCTCAAGAACCTGTCTCACGTTGGGTTCCCCCAGGAACAGAGCTGGAGGTAAAGAATCAGAAGACAAGCAGCTTATTTGGGAGTTGAGTCCATAAAGCCTGATAAAGCTGTGGGGAGAGGAGAAACAGGAAGGAAGTAACGGAATGGCCCATGGCCAAGCAGGCTGGCACATGGGCGACCCTCAGTCCCTCAGTGGGGAGCACTTCCAAGCATCCCACAGAAGAGGCTGGACGCTGGGTGTTCATCCTCCAACGCATCCTCCAATCCTTGTCCCACATGGACTAAGGGCTGCTTCCAGGGGTGAGAGGTTACAGCAAATCCAACATGCCCAAGGGGACCAGGAGAAATCCCTTGGGTGAAGAGCCTTGCCACCAGAGCTACCCATAGCACGCACCATGGCTATCACGTAACATTAACCACGGGGCCCGGGGTGGAGCCCCCCGACCATGCCATGAGCCACGCTGTCAGCATCCATGAGCAGCTCTTTCTTCCCTTCCCAGTCTCCACACAGCCCTGGAAGGTTCTGGAAATTGCCCCACGCCTTGGACAGACCAGGAAACTGGGATGCAGAGATGACATAACTCCCCCAAGGCCGCCCTGTCAATAAAAGAACCAAAGCAAATTAAAATCCCTGCTTAAATCCTAGAGGAAGAAGACTGGCAGATGAATAAAATATGTAAGGCTTTCAAAGGTGATAGATGCTATGTAGAAAAATAGCAGGGGGCAAGGGATTGGGGAGATGTGGGGGGAAGGACTGAAGTTAAGTAGGGGGATCAGAAAAGGGTTCCCTGAATGACAGCATTTAAATCAAGATTTGGAGGAATCAAGGGCAGGAGCATCCGTGTGGCTGTTTGAAGGAACCAAGTACCAGGGAGAGGAAACAGGAAGTGCAGAGCCCTGGAGCAGGAGACAGTCCAGAGAGCAGAGAACAAGACAGCCATCATCAGAGGGGACCGAGAAACAGAGGCAGGCCTCTCAGGGGATAGGGTTAGATGGCACAGGGCCTGCAGGGCTGCAGGGTGGCCAGTTTCCACTTGGAGGTGGCTTCTGGCAGAGGAGGGACCAGTTCTTTTTTTTTTCTGAACTTAGGGGTGCATAACCACTGAACCACATCCCCAGCCCTTGTTTGTATTTTATTTAGAGACAGGGTCTCACTGAGTTGCTCAGCGCCTCACTGAGTTGCAGAGGCTGGCCTTGAACTCCTTATCCTCCTGCCTCAGCCTCCTGAGCCACTGGGCGAGGGACCAGTTCTGATTGATATTTAACAGAATCTTCTGTGGCTACCGGGTTAAGAAAAGAAGAAAGCAGTGTATGAATGAATGAATCAATGAGTATCCGGATCCCTTTTCACAGATTAGTTTTATCTACTTTAACGGAGTGATAGAAGGCGAGAAATAGAAGGGCGACCCTGGTGGAACATGCACGCGACATACGAGTCTGGACTTGTGCCCAGCACACTGGCAGCTGGACCTGGCGGGAAGTGGGACTCTGTGGGGTCTCTGCAGTCCTCCTGCCCCCGTGCTCCTGCCGCCCGCCAGCACAACCCCAGGCATCTGGTGTGATCACAGACATGAAAGTCAGTTCCATGCAGAGAAGATGATCAGAAGCCTTGTGACAACTGTTTTTGCTCCGAGAACAGCTTTCAAGATGCCCTGGGCTGTCCCGGGCAGCTTTCTCATCTTCCCCAAGTCCCGGGCAGCAGGCCCAGACCTTCGTACTCCTTCCCAACAGGACAGCACATGAGCTCACAGGTGCCCAAATGATAACACACCGCGAGGGTATCCTGCTTCAGAGGGAGGAGAGACCTGCAGCTGCCTACACAGCAAACTGCAGGGAGCTAGTTCAAAATGTGGCCAGCAGATGCCTGAAATTCCCCCAATAGAGCATTTGTTCCCTTGAACTAAGCATTGCATGTTCTCTCTCTCTCTGTCTCTCTCTTTCCCAGGAAGGGAAAAAAATAAGGGAAGAAAGAAGCAAGGGATGGCAAGACAAAAAAGAAAAGAAATGGAAGACCCTAGTGAACAGCATCTCCTAGTGAAGATATATCTCCAAAGGCTTTCTATTCATAATTTCACTGAATCCAAGCAATGGCCCTCAATAGGCCCATTTTGCAGATATGAAAATTGAGGCTCAGAAAGGTTCAGTTATTTGCCTAAAGACACAGTGGAGGAAGGGATAGAGCTAGGGCTCTGTGTTCTGATGCTGATCCTGCCTATATCTAACATTCTGATGTGGGGCATGCTCTGTGGTTCCTTGGAAGAGTCAGGCTCAGGCAAAGGAGCTTGGAAGAGGGGAAGATACAAGGTGAAGGAGTCAGGGATGTTTCTGTCTTGAGACCCCAGATCTGGTCCAGTTACCAGACTGTGATTAGCTCCAAGTGCCCTGGTTTCTTCTTTTATCTCTTGTCTTCTCCCAAGTGGTCTCCCTCCCTCCTTCCCTACCTCATCTCTCTCCATGCCAGGGATTGAACTCAGGGGCATTCAACCACTGAGCCTCATCCCCAGCCCTATTTTGCATTTTATTTAGAGACAGGATCTCACTGACTTGCTTAGTACCTCATTATTGCTGAGGCTGACTTTGAACTCGCGATCCTCCTGCCTCAGCCTCCCAAGCCGCTGGGATGACAGGTGTGTGCCACCACAACAGTCTTCCCACCTGGTGTCTTAAAGTCCCTTTACCACTGGAACCATTCCGTTCAGCCTTCAATTTGCATCCTTCAAGTGGTAATTAGTCCAGCATTCCCATTGGAGATCTTATTCCCAATCCCACCCGCTCCCCCCGCCAAAAAAAAACAACAGCATACAGTTATTCATCTGAATAAAACAGATCTCTTTCTTTGTGGGAGGAAAACAGGCCGCTGAGAACATATGATTTTCTGTACATTGTTATTCCCCTACACACAAATAAAAGGAAGAATATTGTTTGTTTCAATTGAGGGACAGAAATAGAGGAAGAGGCTCCCATTCCAACAGGGGAGGCTGGATGGGCCAGGCGTGTGATCAGAGTGGATTAGGGCGCCGGGGAAAGTGAATGGGAAGGAGACACTGGCCAGACCCTAATGAGGAGGCCAGGAGGCCAGGCTGGGCTGCCGGACATGCTGATGGGGCAGCCTGTGCTGCGGGCAGCATGGCTGGCCTGGGCCCTGGTGGCCCAGCCGGTGGCCATCTCCGTCTTCCTCTGGGTGAGCACAGAGTCGCTGTTTGGAACTGTCAGAAGTGATTAATTCATCAGAAATTTTTTTAAAAAGACAAAACCCCAGCACACTGGAAAAACTGGCTCTGACTCAATGGCTCCTTAATACGCCAACCCTGATCGGCTCCCAGATGCTAATTAAAGCCACTCTGAAGACACGGTGGCCTCCTGAGGGCTCCGGCAGGAACTTCTCCCTCGGTTCCCTTTGCAAAGGCACCCTGTAGGCCCGCGAGAGGTGAGCATGGAGCAGAAGGAAGGACAGGAGGGGGAAGGAGCGAAGCCACAAGCTTCAGCCTGATCCCCAGTCAGCGGGGCTCAATTCTGGCAGCAATTTCATCATATCCAACTTTGCACCCAGCCCTCGGCCCAGGGCCTGGTACAAAGGGGCTCGACAGAGTCACGAATGAGTGGGCTCTAATCCACGATGGAACGTAGCAAGGTGTTTGAATCAGGACTCAAGTGCTCTGTGACTCCGGAGGAAGAGGAGATCAAGGCAGGCTTCCTAGAGGAAAAAGCATCAGAAATGGGCCTTCTAGGAAAGAGGCAGAGTCTGGTCCCAACCTGCCTGGGGATGCTCTGAGCATCTTCTCATTTCATCCTCAAAATAACCTAATGGTTATTAGATCCATTTTTTAAATATTTATTTTTTAAGTTTTAGGTGGACACAATATCTTTATTTTACATTTATGTGGTGCTGAGGATGGAACCCACTCCCTCGTGCATGCTAGGCGAGCACTCTACCACTGAGCCACAAGCCCAGTCCCGGTTATTATATCCATTTTGCAGATGGGAAAACTAAGGCAGGTTCAAGTTAAGTCCTATACTCAAAAGTCTCACAGCCAGGAAATAAATAAACTGGGACTTGAATTTAGGTCTTTCTGACATCAACGCCACGGTCCCATGGAATCTGGAAGAACCGTTCTGAGAGCTGTAGCCGGGGGACACCTGCTCAAAGTCCCCCAAAGATGGGGCCACTCATTCATGGGGTCACTGAAAGGATCCCAACCCCAGTCCATTCCAAGACCCCTTTTGCTCCCTCCTGCTGTGGGCTCCCGTCTATAAAGGGGGTCAGGCTGTGAGTCCCACGGAGGTCTGCAAAGGGCACCTTGATGCAGATGTGTCCTCCAAGGGCTCCTGTGGGGATCTCACGAATAGATGTGCTCAAGGTGATGGGCTCAGCTCCTGGACACAATCAGCACTGTCCCAAGTCACCTGTGGCTCTGCCTCCTGAAGACTGCACCCTGGGACCCAGATTGCACGGGAGGATGCTGCTGCTCACCATGCAGAGGGCGAAGAGAACTCGAAGGAGCCCGGACCGCCTCTTCACGCTCCTGCCCAGCAGTGACAAGCAGCAATTCCATTGCCAGCACTGACATGTGGCCAAGCCTGGCTCCAACAGGAGGGGAAGTGTCACCTCCCTTCCTGGAGAGGTATAGGAGAGATCTGTGAGCCAGAACCCAGCCCGAACTGCTGGCATCCCATGCACACAAGAAGCCAATGCAAATGCACATTTGCTCAGACATGGGGAAGGGGCTCCCTTGCCATGGTTTATGGGAGAAAGCGCAGGGGTGTCCATCTTCCTGTTGGAGCGCCTGTCCCCTGGGTGTGGACACAAGCCGGCTGGCATTTCTGAATGCATGAAATCGTGCAAGAGGGGTGTGCAAGAGCCTGGGGATGAATGGACAGATGTCAACGTGCACGTGGTGGTGGAGAGCCCGGGGCCCGAGTGTGTGACTGTGCGCATGCGCACTCACTCCGGTCCCAGCTCTGGCGCGGCCTCTGTATGTACACAGACAGGCCCCCGCACTCCCACCCGCGCACAAGCTCCCTTCCACGGGGAAAAGGCTGTCACAGATGGGAGGCGAGATGCTCAATTTCCCAGCTGATCATTTAGCGGGTTCCTTCACCCATCATTTGCAGCCATCTGTCACCTCCCACGTGGTGGCTGTCTCCACCTGGCTTGCACTCTGTGACTGTGGCCTAGATTTGGTCTGTGGCTACCAGCTCTGCAGATAGGGGTCGCCCTCCCAGACTCAGGATGACACCTAGGGACAGGAGTCAGAGCCTAGGGTTGGGGACAGGTCCAGCCTTGAAATTTCACCAGGACAGGTCCCTTCCAGAGGGGACTGGGGGGTTTCCAGAATGCTCTGAACTCCCCCCAAAGCTTTCAGCAAAATGTTCCCTCCTCCTGGTCGGGCCCTCCAGCCAGAAGGAGCCAGCCCTGTTGGTCACTGAAAGGGTGGCCCTGTCCTTGGGTACTGGACCCGTGACAGGCTCTTGTGGTTGACATTTGATGCGAGAGTCTCAGTGGAGCATTGCAAACCCCAAAAGACAGTTCTCCCCATTGACGGATGAAGAAACTAAGGAACAGAGTGGTGCCCAGTCATGCACAGGGCACTTACAGCCAAAGTGAGGCTGGGCCATGGCCTCTCTCTTCACACCTTCTAAATGGGTCCAGGCAGCTCCCGAAGCCTCCAGGAAGCCTTCTCAACACCCAGCCTGATGACACCCAGCCTGGGCTGTGGCAGGACAGCAGTGCTGGGGGTGGACGTTGGGAGAAACAGAGCAGAGAGGTCGGGTCACCCTATCTTCTTCTCTGGCAACCCCCCCCCGCCCCCGTCCTTCCCCCAGGGCCAGAGCATGCCCTGGGCCAGGACCCTCCCTGGGATTTGCTTTCTGATTCTAATAGATTCTTGAAATGGGCCCTCCCACCTGGTTCAGCCTCGAACATGCTACACGAGGTCTCACCACCTGCGCCCTTAGGTTCCGAGCCCAGCCGTCCTCTTGCTTCAAGTTCCCCATGCCTGCCACGTCGGATTCTTTGTATACACTGTTCCTCTCCAAGGACTCTTCCTGTCTCCCCTGGCAGCTCCTGACCACCCTGAACTCCTCAGAGGTCAGTGATATAAGGAGAAAAAAAGGGAGGCTCAGGTAGGGCTGTGAGACAAGGACAATGACCAGGATGTAGAGACTTAAACAATCAGGAGGAAACAGCCAGGCAAAACTCAGAGAAGGGGTGCAGCAAGTGCAAAGGCCCTGAGGTAGGAGGGGGTTTGTTATATTCAGAGCATACACCTATGTAGCTGGAGTGAAAAGAACTAGGAGAGGTGAAGGACCACTAAGGTGGCAAAGGGGTTTATGGACATTTTTTTTTTAATGTGCCCTCTGAATTTTCTAGCCTCTCTCCTCTAGAAAGCCCTCTACGGCTGCCCATCCCCCAGCTCCTATGCCCCAGTCCTCTCTTGGCTCCATTAGATGGAGGAGTCCCCAAGCTCTTGCCCTATCTCATTCAGAGGATGGAGAAAGCAATTTGCAACTGGACCTTCCTCCATGGCTGGATTCCACGGCTGGAGGGCATCCGTGGGATTTGGAGAAGGTCCCAAGCAGGACACTCGTCTCCATATCAGCCCAGCTCCAAGCTCCAGTTAGCAGATCCCTAGGCGACGGGGGCTGGGCTGGGCTGGCTGGGGTGTAAGGCTCAGTTATTTATGGATTTCAATTTCCCTGGCTGGCTCCTGCGTCTACCAGGAGCATCACAGTGAAGCTTCAGAAAAGAATTTTGTCTAGGCCTAACAGAGCAAGACCGTTGCCAAGTGAATCAAGCACCTTTGGAAAGCTCAGGGACAAGGGGAGACCGCAAAAAGGCTTCTAGACCTTGAATCAGAAAACCCTGGGTAGCTGTGCCCCAACTTTAGTAGGTGAGGCCTTCTCTGAGCCCCAGTTTGTACCTCTAAAAGGTAAGAGAGATTAATCTAGGTTAGAGATGGAAGATCTTGTTTGTGAAAGTCCACGTAGTAAATATTTAGGTTGTGAGGGCCACATTGTTTCTGTTACAACTGCTCAACTCTAACTTGTAGTGCAAAAAACAGTCAAAGATAATATGTAAGCATGCCTGTGTTCCAATAAAACTTTATTTAAAACAAAGAGGTAGTAGACCAGGGCTGGGGGGCATGGCTTAGTGGTAAAGCAGTGCATGTGCAAGGGCCTGAGTTCTATCCCAGACACCAAACAAAACAAAAACGCATAAATAAAAGGGTAGTAAGGCAAATTTGGTTTATGGGCTAAAGAAAGCTGCCCTTTGATCTAGGTGCTCCCACTGGTGTATTGGTCAGGACCCTTTAGGATAGCCAGCAACAGAATCCCACTGCCAACCAAGCTTCACATAAATACATATTATCTGGGGCAGAAAACCTTCTTCGGTCACATAAGAGAAAAGTCCATGGCAATTTCAGGCATGGCTGGATCCAGGGACTCAGAGGATATCATTAGGACTCACCATAACTGCCTTTCACTGCCACCACCACTATTTTTAGACGGGTAAGTATTTTTGTAGGACACAACAGGGCTGTCAGCTGCAAAATTCCCAGGATTCATTCTGATTGGCCCAGTTTGAGTCACATGTTCTTCTGTGAACCAATCACCATGGTGGAGAAGATGATTGGCCAGGCATGGCTCATTATTCATTCCTGAATCACTGCAGCCACCAAGTGATGCCTCTCTGTCCCCATCCCCTCTCTCCCAATATAGCCCACAGCACACACCATCACCAGATTAATTTTGCCAAGGCTTCCAAATCATTCTCCTGCTCAAGAACCTTCCTTGGCTCCCCACTGCCCCATGAGGACTTTGTCTTCATGCCTCTGTCTAGGACTCACGGTTCCCCATGGTCTCTTCTTACTTCTGCTTCTCAGCCTCATCTCTTCCACTTTTTGATGCTGGATTAAGAGCCCAAGACCTGAGTTGGCATCAACATTCACTAGCTGTATGACCTTGATAAATCTCTGCCTTTCTTTGTACCTTCAGCTTCCTCATCTGTAATTTGAGGATCACAATAGATACGCCTTGAGAAACACAGTCATTTTTAACTGTAAGATATTATTAAAGTATTATTAAATAGTTTAAAACTGGTGCTATAGGTCAGGCACACGCGAGGACAGGAAAGTGCCCTCTCTCCCCTCCTTCACACCTGTTCCCTGGAGCTTCGCAAGGTCACCAGGGACTGATCCTCATTGCAAACTCTACAGAAGGGACCCCTCTAGCTTCCAAAGTGGCCGCTTGTATGTCCCAGCCCAGGGACTCCTGCCCACAGGCCACAGTGCAGAGGGAACTCAGGGCTCTGTAAACTTGCATGAGAATAGCTTTTTATATTCTTTGCTTTCCAGTTGGAATGAAGGTCACAAACCACGGACATGTGAGCCATACCTGTGTGACCCTGCAGCCAATAGAAACCACAGATGTTTTAGTATCACTTTATGGTTGTTGAAGAAATCTCTTCCATGTTGTTCACATTCATCGCAGCTTTGAAATTCCATTAGTGGCCAGGCGCAGTAGTGCACGCCCATAATCCCAGCAGCTTGGGAGGCTGAGGCAGGAGGATCATGAGTTCAAAGCCAGCCTCAGCAACTTAACCATGCCCTGAGCAACTCAGTGAGACCCTGTCTCTAAACAAAATATTAAAAAGGGGCTGGGGATGTGGCTCTGTGGTTAAGCGGCCCTGAGATAAATCTCCTGTGTGAAAGGAAGGAAGGAAAGAAGGAAGGAATTTCATTTGTGACATTTGTCTTCAGCTCTTTCTCTCTCTCTCTCTCTTGAGTCATGGTCCCTTGGGAATTGGGTTTGGATCGTCTGACCTAGACATCACAATGATCTGTTGGCTGGGTGTGTTGGGTACGTGATTAAGTGTGGTGATCAAAATCAAGTTCTGTGTTCAGTATTGGAATAGTTTCTAAGGCGTAAATACCTGAAATGTCGGCATGCTTTAGAAGAGGGAAAGGGAAGGAGAACAAAAAAAGGAAGGAAAGAGGCTGAGGCAGGAGGATCACAAGTTGGAGGCCAGCCTCAGCAACTTAGCCAGGCACTCAGCAACTCAGTGAGACCCTGTCTCTNACCAAAAAAAAAAAAAAAAAAAAAGGAGATAGAACGGAAGATGAAATGGAAGTCCAAGAGTTCTGGAGAGAGGGAGGAAGCAGGTGCAGACACCCCCTGTCCCCTCCTCCCCGACCTGCCACCCCTCCAGCCCCTTCCCACAGGCTGCACTCCAAGGGCTCAGCAGTTCCTGTCGAACGCCCGGCCCTGGCCTCCTTTACCCCCCCTTATCAGAGAGAGCAAGAAAGGCCCCCATGGCTGGCCTCAGGCCTATCCCACTGATTGCAAATTGTTTCTAAAGGGGCCTAGAAGGGTGGGCTTTCCTGTTCCCAGAACTATTCTAGGAGTGTCAATAGCTTCCGCTTGGAATGAAAGTGCTGAATCTGTATTTCTGTTTCTCTCATAAATAATGATATTGTGATTAGCTGCCATTCTGACGGCAGATAATGAGCGCGGAGCTCACACTCGCTGTTTGTGGGCTTCTGAAGATAGAGGCGTCCAGATGCGGCCAGCCCAGATGGGGCCTTTGCTCCATGCCAGGCCCTGAGTGTCATGAATCCCTCCCACCTGTCGCCACTGGTCCCGGGTAGTCATGGCTGTGCCCGTGGAGGAGAGGAAGAAACCTAGGCCCAGCAATGACCCCCCCCCCCAGCCGGGAAATCCCAGGATAAACCCAGGACTTCTGGCTCCAAGGTCTGGATTCTTGATCCCTATGGTCCACTACCCACAGCTCTTGGAAGGCAAAAATTCCAAAAAAGGAGTAGCCTTTATGGTGCCCAAGCACTAGAGCTAAGATATGGAGTGGTCCCCAAAGACCCATGTGTTCAAGGCTTGGTCCCCAGCCTGTGTTGTTCCTGGGAGGTGGTGGAACCTTTAAGAGGTGGGGCTTAGTGGGAAAAAATGAGGTCATTGGGAAGCATGCTCTTGAAGGGAATTATGGGATGCTGGTCTCCCTGTCTTCCTCTCTCTTTGCTCCTTGGTGGCCACAAGGTGAAAAACTGCCCTGCCGTATGCTCCTCCTGCCGTGATGTGTGGCCTTACCACAGGCCAACAAACCATGCACAAAACCCTCTGAAACCATGGGCAAAAAGAGACCTTTCTTCCTTATAAATTGAACATCTCAGGTATTTGTTGTTACAGTAACAGAAAGCTGACCCACATACCCTAGCAGCTGCCTTACCCCTGGGGAAAGGATGATTCCAAGGAGAGTGAGACACAGTTTCCTACAGTTTCTCCATGGGATGAAGCTTTATTCACCTACCCTGGCAGAGCTCAATCATGTACCCTCTATGGCCACCCTCTCTTCCCGATCTCCCATCTCACTCCCCTACCCATGTTCCCTGCATCCTGAATGAGCCACTGTGTCCAAGTTCTCTCGGACTGTTTCTGGAGAAGCCCAAACAAAGACTCCGTTAATCAGAAACTTTCTAATGAAGCTTCATTCCCCAGCCACATGCCTCTTAGATGGAACTTTCTAAGATTCAGATCTGATCTGCACCCTTCTCCAGGGCTCCCAAGATTAAGTTCAAAGGCCAAGGGTGACATTGGGACACTCAGAGGTTTTCCCTATTCACCAACCATTTCCCCAGTTCTGGTTATAGTGCTCCAAATTGGGCATGGAGGTGGGGGTGGGAATTTGCCTCTCCAAATTCAATCCAGACAGGACACAGTGTAGCATCAAGGTCAAGACTGTGGCTAAAAGAGTGTGGATTTGTGGGCTGGGGTTGCGGCTCAGTGGTAGAGCGTTCCCCCGGCATATGTGAGACCCTGGATTTGATCCTCAGCACCACATAAAGATAAATAAATAAGGGTATTGTGTCCATCTATAACTAAAAAATATTTTTTTTAAAAAAGAGTGTGGATTTGAAGCCGGGCACGGTAGTGCATACCTGTAATCCCAGGTACTCAGGAGGCTGAGGAAGAAGGATGGCAAGTTCGAGGCCAGCCTCACCAATTTAATAAGACCATATCTCAAAAAAAAAAAAATTGTGACCTAGGACCAGGACTTCCCTTCACCGAGTCTCTCTTCTTTATATATTGGATGGACAAGGGTGGGACCTCCCACATAGGTCTTGTGGGGGTTAAATGGTTTTATTCACATAAAGTGTTGAGGACTGTACCATGCATGTGAGTCAGTGGGGTGATTCTACCCTCATTTCCATGGAAATGGGGTGCGCTCTACCACCGAGCCCCATCCCCAGCCCTTTTTATATTTTATTTAGAGACAAGGTCTCGCTGAGTTGCTTAGGGCCTCGCTAAGTTGCCAAGGCTGGCTTTGAACTCATGAGCCTCCTGCCTCAGCCTCCTGAGAGTGGAAACCTTTTGAAGGGCACTAAAAATAGCCTCATAGGTTGGCATGCCAGCAATGTATGTGGAAGGGGATCCAAGAGTCCCAGGCTCCCTGAGAGTCAAGGTCAACAAGTATTAATCCCTCTTGTGTACAGGGCTCCACGGGAGGACAGTCTCTGTCCCCACCAAGGAGTCCAGTACCTAACAGAAGCAAAACCAAGATATGTGTGAGAATTCCAGAAGAAATCACACATGCATGGGACAAATATCAGGCAAGATTCTTAGAGGCCACAGCATTTAAGGATGACCTTGACCCTCAACTAGAACCTGGGGGCATGACCTTGACCATCAACTAGAACCAGATAGAGCATGAGAATTATAAAGACTCCTTACAAATGACAGCATAGTGATAAATACAGACTGAGCTCGTACCACATAGCAACTTTGTGAGACCCACATAATTTTAGTTCTCATTGTACAGATGAGGAAACCAAGGCCCAGGAAAGTGACACTCCTTGCCCAAGGCCTGTCTAGCTCCCGAGTCTACACATTACCCTCAGTGCCGAGAAATGTTGGTCAAGCCATCCCCTGGAGAGTGGGGGGGCTGTCTCCAGGGCTGTTCCTAGGCCATATTTGAGGAGGGCACAGTGCAGGCATCGACTGTGTGGAAGCATCAGCCTGTTGAAGTCTTTCAGTATTGATCCCAGCATGGTCTGACCTGCACAGATATTTAACAGTCAGCAATAAGCCGCAGCCAGCAGTGATATGCCCCAGTGTGACTCGGGGACAGGATAATGAAATGGTCTTAAGTTCTATTATCTCCTGCAAGGTTTACTGTGGCTTTTCAAGTGGTTGCACATGTGACTGCAGCAACTCTCCTGCCTTCAGGGGGGAATGTGCAGAGGTAATAGCATTCCTTCTGAAAGCAGCATACAAGGCCCATCTCCCCCAACGGAAGAGATTTGCTGTGTGTGTGTGTGTGTATGTGTGTGTGTGTGCGTGGGGGGAGGGGGGTTCCTCCATCTTACAATAATTTTGGCAAGTCTGGAAGATGGAATTGTATGTTGTCATGGAGACAAAGCCTGCTATGAGCAGCGCATGGGGGTCCTGAGGAGGCTGAGATGAGAGGTAGGAGAACAGACCCTCAGCACAGCCTGGCCCACAGAGCATCTCGCCCGCAGCCTGGTGACTTGGGATGGTAGAACAAAAGTGCGAGTCCTTTAATTTGCTGGGAAGGAAATGGGTTCAGAGAGGGGAAGGGATTTGCCTGAGGTCACCCAGCAGGTTTGTTACAGCTTTGTGCATTTCCAAGCCAACTCTCTTCTCACAGCAGCACCCTGGCCTGATGAGAGGCAGTCTGGGATGGTGAGAAGGTTCAGGGACACAATTAATAAGTTACTGGCCCTAAGCCCTGGTTTTAGAGGTGGCAAAACTTCTGTTTCTCTACTGTGTGTCTCTGAGCCAGTGACTGAATCTCTCTGTGCCTTGGTTTTCCCACGTGTCAGTGATTAACAGGTAGAAAGAACTCAGTAACATCGCTAGTGGCCATGGTCTCCCTGACTCTGTCACCCGATAGCCAGGTGCCCTCAGGCAAGTCACTTCTCCTCTCTGGGCCTCCGTTTACCCATTAAAGAGTTCAACTAGGAATTATCTGAGGACCATTCCCAGTCAGATAGCCTTCAAGTCTATAATTCAATTTCCCCAAGTCAAAAAAAGAGAAAGGACTATAATAATGACATTAATAGTAATAGTATCAAACTTTTACTGAGTACGGACCGTGTGCTGGGAGCTCAGGTGACTCACATCTACGATACTCCAACTCCCTCCGTTCAGTCTTCTGACTCCCAATCTTCTCCCCTTCAGTCTATCCTACTTATGTGGCCAGTCTCAGCTTTCCTTTTTTCGAGGGGTACTCGACCCCTGAGCCATATCCCCAGCCCTATTTTGTATTTTAGTTAGAGACAGGGTCTCGCTGAGTTGCTTAGCGCCTCACTTTTGCTGAGGCTGGCTTTGAACTCGCGATCCTCCTGCCTCAGCCTCTAGAGCCATTGGGATTGCAGGCGTGTGCCTGTGCACAGGTAAGTCTCAGCTTTCTTAAACCCTACTCTTCAGCTCCAGAGTATTCAGAGGCACTACCCTGCCCCTCAAGGTCAAGGCTCAATCCCTTAATGTGGTGCTCAGACCTGCCCACTCTAATGGAATCTTCCAGAGACTCTGGTGTCTCTTAGTCTAGTCCTCCTCCATGCCCGGTGCTAAGGAAATGCACATTTGTTGAGTGAATGGACACATGAAACTATTTCGCTGAATTAGACCACTCAAACTTTTGCAAACCAGCCACAAGGGTTTTGCAAAAATCTGTGCACTGTGTCTATTTTTATTTACTTAAATATTTTCCTTATTTAGATTAAATAAATATATCTCAAAAGGAAACTTTACATCACACTGTCACTAGAAGACCAGTATTACTTGCCAGAAATAGGTTTTCAAGGACAAATGAAAAATGCATCTAATGCGCATTGCATATCATTTTCCACCAAGGTTGGAGGCCCAGGGCTTACTGCCCCCCTCTTTGTTTTAATGTGAATAGTCAATTCTTTAAAGAGGTGATAAGTACTGGTTAGCATTTCTACTCATTGGTAGAAATCAAAAGAATGTCTCAGGGAGATGGTAGGAAGAGACTTTTCACCCTAAGCCATTCCACTCTACCAAAAATTCTCCTGGCTACCACCAGCAGTTGGTAGTGCACATTCCTGGAAATGCTGGTCTGCAGAGCTTGCAATCCTAGCTCACAGGGGGGAGTGGGGGGATGCATGTGAGTTCTCTGAAAGATCTTAAGCCAGGCTTTTTGGAAGGGCACAGATGCCCTTCATGCAGCCACCTCAATTTCCCAATACAGTGACCCTTAGCTGAAGTCCCATGCCCTCCAAACAGAGCTGAGAACTCTACTGTGCTAAGAGTCTGTTGTTTGAAATCATCTGCCTGGTGGAATAATGAGCTCCCCATCACTGGAGAGATGAAGACAGGTGCTGGACAGTTATAGAGGGGTCAGGTGGGGAGTGGGGAATGTGGTGGGGATCATTCAAGTGTCAGATGGTCAACATCTAGGAAATTGACTTGGCATAAATGATGAAAAGAGAGAGGAATTAACTTCTGATCAAGGATATAGGTAGAATTGTGCTGTCACCTGAGAAAGTTGAAATGAACCTAGGCCAAGCAAAACTAGCCCTCTGTTCTTGCTACCCTCCTCGATTTGCTGAAAGCTGTGCCCCACCCCTGCATCCAGAGAGCTCCCATTCATTCTTTGCTCTTGGGTCCATGGTACTTCCTTAAGGGAAAATTCCTGCACCGTTCCAAAATGAACAGGACCCCTGCCCGGGTCTGGCAGAGCTGGTGAGGTTGGCCTCCTGTGGCTATTTGAGAAAGCCTGTGTCTCACACTGGACCTGGACCACCCTGAGGTCTGTGCCTACCTGCCTTGTCCACCACCATATCTGCTACGGTTCAGATCTTAAATATCCCCCAAAGGCTCGCATCTTGAAGGCTTGGTCCCCAGTTGATAGAACTATTGGGAGCGGGGGGAACTTTCGCAGGTGGGACGTAATGGAAGGAAATTAGATAGGTCAAGGAAAAATCCAGGAATCCATGTTTATGGGGAAAGTGTGGGGAAAGAGATAAGAAGTCAGGGTGATCTTGGAGAGCACTGGGTTTGGGGATCCCAGATCAGACGAAGCAGGAAGGGTAGGTAAAGTGGGGAAATGGGGTGTCAATTAGCAAATGCCAGTTCAGAGGACAAATGTATGAGGTCAGATTAGATCAGACCTGGACAAAAGGACTCTTTTCTATGAGTCCTTGGGGAACCCAGAGGGGAAGGCTGTGGCGGCCATTTTCAGGAGCCTTTGTGAAAGAGGGTGGGGCGGTCAGGGCTTTGACAGGGTGAGGCAGCCTCCAGATTGGGATTGGCTGAGAGGGCAGTTTCTCTGGAACTGTTCCTCAAACCTTAAGAGCTGGAAGGTGGAGGGGGGTCTGAGTCCTTGGCCGTCCCTGTTTGTCAAGGTGCTGTTTCCTTTTGGGGTCCTGTTTACCACCTGTAGAGACAGACAGACACACACACAGCTACTTGTTTGTGTCTCCATGACCAACCCCTGCAGTGGACAGTCCTACCCATCTACCCCCCAGCTTGGTACCAAGAGTCCAGTGATTCCCAGTGGCATCCAGTGATCTCACGGCAAGCCCCCCAACCACAGACACCCAATCACGGAGAGAGAGAAGAGGGGAGGATGACAGAACCAGAGAAACAAAGAGGACAGACAACCGAGTCAGGGTAAAAGCCAAGAAGGAAATCCATGTTGAAAAAGACAGGGACCCAACCAGGCAGACAAGCGGACCAAGGGAGGGGTGAGGCCAACAGACTGAAGGAGAAGGAAGGAGGGAAAGAAGGAAGACAGGGGAGAAGGGCCTTGGGAGAGGGAGGAAGGGAGGGAGGAAGGAAGGAGGGGAGAACTGGAAGGGGACATGGAAAGGGAGGCTGAGGGAAGAACAGCCAAGAAGAGGAGCGAGCGGCTCACGCCAAAGAGAGGGGGCGCCCGGGCAAAGCAGCTGCGGA
>NW_026000168.1:15396673-15414439 GCF_001458135.2 Marmota marmota marmota
AGGCGGCCGGCGTCGGGGCGCAGGGCGCAGAGCCCGGGACGGCGGGGTCAGACGGGCCATAGCCCCCCGCTGCCGCCACGGACCCGGCGGGAGCGGGGGCGGGCTCCGGGAGATTCCAGTCCCCGCGCCTCTTCTCACCCGGTGCCACAGGAAGGAGCCGGGCGCCCCTGCGACCCCGACGTGCGCTTCTGGCCATCCCCCCTGGGACGCGCAAGAGGGAGGCAAGGGGGCTCGAAGGAGGGTCGCGAGAATCATATGTCTGTCCCTTCCCTGAGGCAGTGCCGTCTGGACCCCAAGGTGGTCTGGATTCTGCTGGAGCCGTCGAAGCGCCCTATTCATTCCTTAGGGGACAGAGGGTGACAGGGACTGAACTGCGTTTGGGGGCCGTGCGCCACTTGCCCGGTCTCCGAGTCCTCGCCTGAGTGGAGATAGTGCGGTGCGCCTCATTTATTCTCTGAGGCTACTGCGGGGTAGGGGGCCACCTGAGGATGGTAACCTCCCTCCCATCCTGGGACATCTCAAGCTCTCAAGAAACCTTGGCTTAAAAGCGTGCCACAGCTGGGACTGAGCGCGCACACCTCGCGCCAAGCGCTCTCCCGACTTTACCCGAGGGATGTGGGGTGCCAGAGGCGTCTCAAAGGGCTGGAGGACCCTGTCTTCCTGCCGCCGCGGGGAAACAGGGTACTCCAACCCTTTCCTCCCTGCAAGAAATAGGGTCCTCATTGCCCGCCTAGGTTCCCCCGGGGAGGCAGTGACCATGAGTTCGTCATGAGCCACTGTCCCTTTGTACCTGTACATCCCCCGGGTGGGTTGGAGGAGGCTCCCACCCATGTCCTGTTCTTCCCTTGGCTTCGTCTCCAGACAAGGAACTCCTGACTCTCTGAGCTAATATCCTCCCCAAATAGACATGAACCCCAAGGAGAAAATTTGATTTTTTTAAAAAGCCAAAAGATAATGCCAAGTTCCCTCTGGATGTGGGGTGGGGGCATTCACTCCCTCACCAAGGAAGCTGGGGTGGGTGATAAAATGGCTCCTGAGCTTTGGTGGCACCCCCAAAATTAGACACTGTGTCAGGCTGAGTAGAATTTGGGGTTGACCTTGTTTTGTTTTGTTTTGTTTTTTTAATCTGTGACACACACAAGGTGGGTGTTTGGGCAGGAGACAGGGAATACTACTGCTGAATATTGCCTTATTTTTTTGTCGTTGAGAACTTTGTGGGGAGGGATGCATTCATAAGGAAACCTGAAAAGTCTACCTCAAGTTCCAAATTCCAAAACAAAGAAGGCGAGTGGGAACTATCCTGTATTGCAAGCCCTCTCTTTCTCTCTGGAGCACTTACTGTGGGAAGGGTTGAGCCTGCCCTCTCAGGTCTTCATGAGAGCATCCTCAGACCCTCCAAAGTGGCCCTTCAGAGGTGTGAGCCCCTAGGGAGTGGGAGGGGCTTTTCCCAGAGCAGCCAGGCCAAAATGGCTGAGCCTCTCTTGAGTCTCAGAAATAAATCGTCAGGCAGGCTGCAAACAAAGAAAGCGCTCTGTCTCCAGCCAAGTGCTGGCTCAGTGGCCAGTCCTTAGAGGACAAACAGTGAGTCCCAGGCAGGGAGACACAGCTGGGCCTGTCTAGTAGAGCATCCGAAGAGTGGGGTTCCCTAAGAGCTGCACAGGATAGGGATAGGGACAGCCCCTATGTGACATGAAAGGGGAACCATCTCTCCTGATGTGAGACCCTTTATTTCAGGGCTCTAGGCTTGGTGAGAAGTGGGTCCCCAGGGACTTGGATGGGGCTAGGAGAGAGGGTCTCAAGGCCAGGGAGTAGGCAACCGAGAAGATAAAGACCAGGCAAAACCAAGTTCATCAAAGCTGAAAGATGCACAGTAGCTGTGTATCTTCTGTCTGCCCTGGATTTTACATGGCTAGCGACCCAGGAGCTTCAAGGATGTGAATTTATTTACGCATGGCCCAGCACACAGCAGGAACTCAATAAATGTCTTAGAATGAAGTCTGCCTGGATGAAAGGTGATAGAACCTACAAAACCTACCTGTCTTATTAGGCCAGGAAGGCAATCAAATGTCACCTCCAAGTCCACAGCCAGGAGTGAATGAGCTCCGTAGGAGGGTTTGCTTTGAGCACGGGCACTGCCATTTCCCGGCCCGTGACCTTGGCTAAGTTCTAGTCCCTGTTGACGGGAAGGAATGAAGTGCTGGAATCTTTCAGTGTACCAGATTTATAATCCTTACAATAACCTTGTTCAATGGATATTCTCTAATACATACTTCAGAGGCAAGGCAACTTGGAGACAGAGAGGGAAAGAGATTTGTCCAAGGTCACATAGCTGGGAGGAGGCAGGACAGGGATCTGGACTCTGTTCTTGTCATTCCCAAGCCAACTTTGCCTTATTGAGGGTCTCTGAGCCTCTGTTTTCACATTCATGAAGTGAGGTAGTGGGTAGGGGGATGGTTATTGAGGACAGAATTTAAAGGTTGACAGTGAGTCGCCTTGGACCTGCTCTCTGAGTGCTATATGAGCAATAGACGTTCCTCTACCTTCCCAGCATATGATATGCTAAGAGCAACACTAAGTAAATCACAAATTTCGGGTGGCTTCTTGCCATCACATAAAGACACTGTTCCTAGGCTTGGCTGTGAGCTTAGCAGCTAAGATAGAGACGTCCCAAGCCAGTTGGAATTTGGAGATGTCTTCTCTTTCCCCTCTTTTGCTTGTGTATGGCTCATAGGCAGAGTGCAACCCCAGCAAATTCAAATTCAGCCTTGCCTGACACTTCCAGCCTCTCGAATCTTGAAATCCAGGCCCCCACCCTATCCTTGGGAGTAAGAACGGTGCCCGAACCCGTCCCTGTTGCCTGCCCCAGGGTGTGTTCAGCTTTCCCTGGACCCCACACTCCATCAGCACAGCACCCCTCTCCCTCCGTTAGATCCCTGATGCCAAATCCAGCAAGAGCCCCAAATCCAGCAAGATCCCCCCCGCTCCCCAATGTGAGTGGCAGCAGACCCGTCTTTGCTCAGGCTGGAGCTGAAATTAACCATGCCATGTTGCTGGGGCATCTCTGCGAGGGGAGAATGGTAGGCAGGGTGCAGCCCCTGCTAAAAGGGAAACAACCTTGAATCGACTCCATTTGTAAAGCTCATCCCCTACCTCCGCTGCCCCCACAGATGTTGAGATCGCTTGGCACCACCTAAGTGGTCCTTTTCGCCAGCTTTGCCCCCTTCTCTGAAGGGAGATGGAGGGGAAGGGAAAAGGCTGAGAGTTCAGATGTGAACCCCAAAATAGGACTTCCCAGGAAATATGTCTCTGTGAGCTTGCTGAACATCCAACACCTTCTTCTATATCCTACCCAGCTGAAGACCTTTGGAACCCGTGGGAGGGGGACGTGGCATCAGTGGGAAGCCAGCTAATAGCAGAGATAAGCGATTCCTGGCATAGGCTGTAGGTGTGAACGCAAGCTGTGACATTTTGGCACAGAGCTAGGATTCAGACACAAACAGGAAAAAAAAATACCCACTCAATATCATTGC
The DNA here is from genome assembly GCF_001458135.2 of Marmota marmota marmota. Lineage (NCBI taxonomy): Eukaryota > Metazoa > Chordata > Mammalia > Rodentia > Sciuridae > Marmota > Marmota marmota. The sequence continues at coordinate 15,400,204 of NW_026000168.1, forward strand.
AATGATAATATTGTCAATTACGCTAATAATTGTCAGTTCTTGCAGGTTGACGATATGCCAGGGAATGTGCTGTGTGCTTTACTTATATGGCTGCAGGTAATTTTCTGAAGACCCCGTGAAGTCCAGAGTATCATTGTCCCTGTAGAGATAAAGATAGTGACAGGCAGGATCAGTGAAGGCACTTGGTACTGGATCGCTAGGCTAGTCAATGGCATGGAGCCTCACCTCCGTGGTAAATCCCATGTTAGATTCCTGCCACAGGAAGGCCACTGGTATCGCTCCCTTGGCAGTGACCGCAGCTCCCCCATTTAAGGAACTACACCGTTTACAAAGCACTTCTCCATTTGCGCTGTCAATTGAGCCACAGCTCAGGGACACCGGGTGGCATGATAGCTACTGTTTGTTAACAGGGAAAGCTGAGGAACAGAGAGATTAAACTTGAGCCCAAAGTCCCTCAGCTGCTAAGTTGCAGAACTGGGTTTGAACCCAAGTGTCCAGCCTGTTACAACATATTTGTGACCTAGACTTAAAATCCATTTAAAGCTGGCGTTGATGTTCCGCACCCAGCTACCTTTCCCTGACTCTCCGGGTGCCTCCTAACTTGTCCCCACCGTCCCACTGCTTGGGAAGCCACCCGGAGCTGCCTGACGAAGCCATCAGCTCCGTTTACCATGATCTGACATGACACAAAAAGTGGCATCCGATTTGATGCGAGCTGCCTGCAGCAAATGGCCTTCTATTTTTATATTTCTCACAAATTGGAAATTACAAGGAGGCCAGGTCTTGCAGAGTGATTGGCTGTGGCACTCTGGAAGCAGGGGATGCGCAGCTAGGTGGAACGGACCACATTAGGGTGCCAGAGCCTTCTCAGCTGTGAAGAGGGGGCCCCCCAGCTTCTGGGGCCGGATGCGATCTGGCACACAAGCCCGGGTGGGGGAGGCAGGAGTTCTCGTGGCTGCCTGGGACAGTGACCTGCAGCTCTCCCCACCTGTCGGCTGCCTGGTGTCTGCGCGATCTGTGTCTTATGCCAGGTCTTGAGATAACACAGACCTGGCCAGAGGGACACTCAAGGTCAAAGATGCCCTGAAAGAGATATCGACAGCAGGTTGCTTTCGTGGCCTTATTGTTTGACAAAGAAGATCTGTGCAGAGAGGGCACAAGGAGGTGAGTGGAGACCTTTGGTGTCAGTATTACAGTTTTGCTGGGACTTAGTGACCACCATGCTGCTCTCGGGCATGAGAATGGCACTTTACAGTTTGAAGAAAAAAAAAAAAAAAGCTTTTGCAAATGCTCTATCTTTTTATCTTCTGTGAAGTACCGTGTGTGTGCGTGTGCAGGGGGATGATCCTTGAGATTCCAGAGAAGAATCCTCTGTCAAATAAGGAAAGACTCTGTTAAAGCTAGTTTTCTCATAAGCCCAAATCAGAATGACCTTGACCCAAATGAATTCCCTTTGGAACTTAAAAATTAGGCAGAATTTCATAGTTTTCAAAACATTTTCGCAGTCAAAGCTTGCTACAGCCCTGGGAGCTCCCAGTGAAGTTATTATCATCATTATTCTTATTCCCATCTTTTGGATGGGGAAATTGAGACTGAGAACCCCGAAACTTCATCTCCGTTCCCTGGTTTCCCAGCCAATGGGAATCACCTTTACCACACCCAAATCGAAGTTCACCAGGTATCCCCACTAGACGGAGCCCAGAAGAGCCTGATTCTGGTAGGAAGGGACTGAGACTTGCTGGATGGCACAGCAAGGCACAGCCCTGAGGTTTGCATCTTGTTGGAGGCTTATCTGAGCTCTGGCCAGAGAAGAATATCTCCTTGGTCATTCCCAGATTTTGGGGTTCAAAGTGTGATCATTTGGTCAGGGTGCCCCCAGCCGTAGCCAGACTTTGTCAGGGAAAGGGGGGTTGGGTGCTCTCAGACATACCTGCATGCACGCAAGCATGTTTATCTGAAAGAATTCAGGTGAAAACAAACATCAGGGCCCCGTGAGCGTGTGTAGAAGGACCTGAAAGTGTTGGTCACCCGGAAGGGTGTGGGAAAGTGTTCTTGTGTGGGCCTCGGGGTTGTTTGGGACCCAGCGCAGAAGCCAGATGCAAACAGCCCAGCCCAGACACCTCCTCACTCCCCTCTGCATTTGGACTACTGTCATGGTAAAGATTGTGACCCTATCAGGAGATTTAGGAGCTTTTCTCTGGGGTGCAGAGGAAGGGTGTGTCACACCTTCTTCCTGCAAGGTGAAGCGAGAACTTGCCCAGTGGCCCGGATGGATCATTGAGTCTGGAGCACTCACTGGGCCCCCGCCCCCTGGGTTGGGACTTGTGGTTATTACTTCACTGATGCTGAGGATGCTGCTAGGAGGAGTGCTACATCCTCTCCAGCTGCCAGAGGACCCTAAAGCTAAGGGCAGTGAAGACACTCACCCCAGATAGCACCTAAGTTCTGATGCATCTTGCTGATGCCAACCCCTGGGTACTGTTCCCCCCATTCACCCTTCCAAGAAACACTGAGTCGTCATAACTGTGCAGGGAGACCCAGGAAGATGAGGGACTTTTTTCTTTGCAATTGCCATCTCTGTTCCCGACTTTACCATGCAAGGACCCAGGCTAAGTTAAAACAATACACAAGTGACCAAAGCCAGAAAAACCCCAGCTTCCCGGTGCTGTCTACGCTCCAATCCTGCTGTTGCACTTTGTCTTCTGCCTTAGCTGACTGTAGGGCTTTGGCCAACTAAGTCCCTAGGTTGGATGTTTCTAAATCTTGAGATCAGGAACCCTCCTATGGCTGGGTGTGGTGGCACATGCCTGTAATCCCAGCGGCTTAGGAGGCTGAGGTAGGAGGATCATGAGTTCAAAGCCAGCCCCTGCAACTTATCGAGGCCTTAAGCAATTCAGCAAGACCCTATCTCTAAATTTAAAAAATTAAAAAGGGCTGGGGATGAGTCTCAGCAGTTATATGCCCCCTGGATTCAATCCCCAGTATCTTTTTTTTTTTTAAGTGTAACTCAGAGAAGGAAAAGAAATAGTCATACTGAAGCATAGTCTGTAAAGATGCCATTTAAAGGCATGCATGCATGACAGAGACATTTTTAACAGGTTGCTGCGTCCACAGGGCTGTGCAGAGATATGGACCTCCTTCGGTGTTGAACTGTGACCCAGGTGCTGAGCCCAGCTCTATCAAGCATTGCCCCAGGATCATCAATAAGGAAACTGAGGCTCCGGGAGCTCAAGGGGTTGCCCAAGGTTTTAACACAAAGCAGAGCTGGTGCTGAGATCCCCATCTGCGGGACCTGGAGGCCAAAGCTCACAGTCCTGAGAAAGAGGTGGGAGAGTCCCCCTCCTGCCTGGCTTCTTGTCCATAGGGGACCGTGGGCAGGTTCTTGGTCTCTAAAGCCAAGAGGTTGGGGCTGTCAGATGGGACAATCTGCTGCTCCCCGTGCATCTCAATGCCAACGCTCCAAGTAGGATTTGGGGGGAGGGATGCGACACACCCCACTTCCTCCTCTCCTCCTCCATTTTCACCATAATAGTCTCCGAGACTAATGACTGGGGAAGATAAGAACCCTTTCTCCAAATGGCAGCGAATGCTACTAATGACAGAGCAGATGCTGCACTGTTAATTATGCCGCGGGTATTCAATGAAAACTCCAACCCAGGAGGAGTTCAATAGCATGGCTGGGCTGCCATCAGCCCAGGGCCAGGACAGAACAGCCCCCTCCCCGGCCTTGGAGCCAGACAGGAGTCACAAAGCTGAGGGGCCTTCCTCAGCTCCAGGTCTTCAACTTTTCTGTGGACATCAACCCTTGGCAGCGTCCAGAGTTTTTTTTTAGACGCCCCTCAGAAGGCTAGATGAGTTATCTTCAGGGGCAGATGTGGGCAAACAACTGGACCCAATAAAATTGTGAGCCGCCTACTGTTTGGCAGGCTCTCCTGGGGAACATGAAGGTAATAAACCTGGCATTGTTTCTGTCCTGTAAAGAGCTGCTCCCAGCCAAGACCAGGAAGACAGTACCTGTGGACTTTTCAGGTCCCCAGCATAGAGAAGGGCACAGAATAGGTACTTCCCTCTCACTTTTGATTGACGGCTTGTTTCCTTAAGTAACAGCCAGAGGCTACACAGGTGGGGGCCACAGCAAGATGAGCTATAGACTGAGCGGGCAAAGGGACAGGGCAGGGGGCCTCTTCCCTAGGAATGTGCAAGTTGGCCTTTGTAGAAAGCATCCCTGTAGGTTCTGAGGAAGAGCTGGATTTGCCATGAGCCCAGGCAGATCCCTCTCTGAGCCTCAGTCTGCATATCTGAAGAATGGGCTGGCCTGGATTTGGGCAAGACTACATCTGCTAACCAATCCCAGCCCTGATCCTGGAGGATCAAAGTGATCACATAAACATCTAAAAGTGGCATTGTGGAGACGATCTAAGCACAAGGAGAGGTCCATGACCAAAGGCAGCTTCCAGCTCTTCCTGTGGATTTAAATCCCATTCACATCTCCCACCCATCTCCAGTAGCTCAGGTCTCTTGCTGCTTCTTCCTGGAACTAGGAAGCTGTTTCTCAGGATTTTTTTTTTAATATTTATTTTTTAGGTGGACACAATATCTTTATTTTATTTTTTATTTTTATGTGGTGCTGAGGATCGAACCCAATGCCTCACGCATGCCAGGCGAGCAAGCTACTACTTGAGCCATATCCCCAGCCCAGGATTTTTTTTTAAATATATATTGTTTTAAGCCTGAGAGCCACAGAACCCACCCATTGCAAAACACCCGTGTTACAGATGGGTAAACTAAGGCCTAGCAAGGAGTCCCAGGCCCCGCAGGTGCTAGGACCTGGAGCCTGTCCCCCTGGCCCGTGCTTTTCCCCTGCCCCAAGCCGGCCCAGCTCCACTGTTGAGAAATTATTAAATAGAGTTGGTGGAAGGACTCGGTTGCCGTGACAACGGAGCCTGTGTCCTCGGGAGATAATGGCATTGCACAAGGAGAGTGATGTGTGTTGAATGCTGATTTGGGAGCCGGTGGAGCGAGAGAGAAAGAGAGAGAGAGAGGGGGGATTGTGTCTAGGATTTGAGGTTCTGCAAGACGGGAGTGCGGGATGTCAGGGGAGGGAGGGCCGCAGGGAGACCCGCCTTATCTAGCTCCTTCCTTCCTCCAGCCTCCTGGGAGAGGGGAGCTTCTCTGCACTTCCTGGACATGTGGAGTCAGGTGAAGAGGGGGACTTGACTCAGGTCGCATGACCAAGAGACAGAGCTGGCATTGAGCCTCCAGCCTCTCCAGTGCCAGGGTGGGGTGGTTGAGGGACCGGGGCTCAGAAGGGGCCAACTGCAAAGGCCCATCACTTGGACCACTAGACCTCTCTAAAGACTCCAGGACAGTGCTCATGGTGATCCTGATTGGGCCAGGAATGACAAGTCTAACTCAAGACGAAGGGGCAGCAGTGTGACCAGGGAGCTGGGAGATATCAGCTCAGGAGCCAAAGTCACAGCCCTTCCTGCCTCTTCCCAAGCCGTGTGTGTGACCTTGGGCAAGTCCCTTCATCTCTGAGCCTCTATGTCTTCTTCTGCAAGACGGGATTCCGACCAGCACCCGCCTCTTAGGATGGTTGGGAGGATGCCTAAGGGCAGGCAGATGAAGCACCCTGCCCCATCCCAGCTGTCACTCAACCCAAGGAGAGGTTCTAAGAGAAGGATCCCCTCCCCACTCTTCATTAGCTTGTCATTTGTGCGGTTGAAAGAGGGGAAGTGGCTAAAACAAACGCAGGTCCTGCAACAGGACTCTTCATTACGCGCCAGGAAGTAGCCGTGGAACAAATGAACAGCCCCTGCCACCTAAAATATTCATCAATATTTTGCATTTGGAAAGTGTGAATGTGTGCACCTTGGGGGAAGTCTTTTTTTTTTTTTTCTATCTATTTGGCCCCCTCCTGCAAACCCCGTTTGGATAATAAACACTGTCACCCGTGGCCTTTATGTCTGTTTCCCGCACAGCTGGCAAAATCCATTTACCTCCCCCATCGGGGATCAGAGAATAGGGGGTTAACACCCCAAGAAACCCCAAAGCGCTTCATTTGCATGCTGGCAAAGAAGCGAGCTGGCAGAGGAGTCTATTCCGTTTTGGAAGCGGAAAAAGGGTTCTGGATCCAGGCATTTGGCTGTTTCCAAGGCGGTAGAGAGAGCAGGGAGCCTGGTGATTTAGATGCAAGCGACCATTTTGTTTGCTTCTACAAACCTGTCTGAGCAAATCCAGCTCCAGAGATAGCAGACTTGTCCTGGGGTCCCCCAACACGGAGGGATATTTTGTTCTTTGTGGTTCCTAGGGAGTTGGAGGACAGGGTGGAAAGCCATCAGCCAGAGAGAGAGACCTCAGATCCTGACAGTTCTGTCCCATGCAGGCAGGAGAGGGGTCAGAGAGACTCATTCAGCGAACAAATAAAGACGATTGACAATAAATCAGGATTTTAACAAATGGGATTGCAGCATGGTATACGTTGTCTACTTTGGAAATCCTGTTGGATGAATGATTTGCTGTAAAAAATTGATTTGATCAGCATCTCCCAGTAGATTCTACGATCCCCTTGTATGGACCACCTCTAGTTTAAGATAATGCTGGCATTCTGCCAAGGACTTTTTTCTCCACTGCTATCTTGAAAAAAAAAAAACTGCTAGCGATAGTCAGGTCATTTATTATAATATCTGTACGGTACCAAGCATTAACTGTGTCTCAGGTATTGTTCTAACCACTTTCTTTATTCTTTCATTTAATTCTAATAGCAGTCATGAAAGTAGATATTATCACCTCTATTTTAAACAGAGAGGTGAGGTGACTAACCTACAGTCCCACGGCATTGGATTGGTGGACTCCTTTTGCCTGTCCTATTGTAACTTATGACAAAGCAACCTCAAATCACCCTTTGACATCTCCACTGGAGGTTATTCCTAGGTTTGCTCATTGTTTGGGGGATTTAAGAAAATTTGCTCAACCACCTTGGCACATGCCTGTAATCCCAGCAGCCCGGAAGTCTGAAGCAGAAGGATCCCAAGTCCAAAGCAAGCCTCAGCAACTAAGCGAGGCCCTAAGCAACTTAGGGAGACCCTGTCTCAAACATGCAAAATAAAAAGGGCTCAGGATGTGGCCCAGTGGTTAAGTGCCCCTGGGTTCAATCCCTGGTACAAAAAAAAAAAAAAAAATTGCTCATCCAAAATCTGATTTCCCAAATATTTAGTTGATTCTCTCTCTCTTTTAATTTTTCTGATTTAGAATCATGTTTAATGGAATCAATTTAACTTAATTGAACATTAAGTGATTTACCGTGGAAGTATTAACAAAAAAGCAACTGTGGTGTAACATAAATCAGTATTTTAAGTATTATTAATAAAAGTTGGCTTTATATTTCTTTCCATACCTTACTCTTATTTTCTTTCCTTTTCTTTATTGCCTTAAACTCATTCAACTGTCTGCTCATGTCTCTTTGTTTTTCCTCCTTTCTTATCTTTAATTTTTTAAATACCTTTATTTAATTCATGTATATGTGGTGCTGAGGATTGAACTCAATGCCTCACACATGGGAGGCAAGTGGTCCGCCACTGAGCCACAATCCCAACCCTTATATTTAATTAAAAAAAAATTAGTGCATTGGAGCTATACATAATAATGGAGTTTATTTTGATATATTCATAAATGCATGTAGCATAGTTTTCTCCATCTTAACCCAGGGTATTCTCCCCTCTTCCCTCTCCCAATCTCCTTCCTCTACTCTATTGATCTTCAATCCATTTATTTTTTTAATTGGTGCATTATAGTTATACATAAAATTGGACTGTGTTGTGATCTGCTCATGCCTGCATATAGCATAATTTGGTCAAGTTTAGCTGATTCTTGACACATAAGTGTTTTTGCTTTTATAAAAAAAAGAAAAAAGTGTCGGGATACATACTATACAATTTTTTTTCTTTTCAAACCGAAGTGAAGAAATCAGCAACAGCTGCTCTGGTAAAAGTGGGCATGGCTTTGAGTCTTATAAAATTAAAATCAGCTTTGTCTTGTGGGAAAATATTTCAGATGTTGGAATGTGACCCTTCAGCCCTGAAAATTCACGGCCCCCTCGTCCGTCCTTGCAAAACACTTCACAGCAGTGTCTCTCTCAGACGTTGTGTTTGTAATCCATCTGAGCCCTGATGAAAAGAACAGTAGGACTGGTTGTTTTCCAAATATTAAAAGTGTAACACCGAGTATGCTTCTCAAACTTTGGGAGTTTGACATGCCCCTAGGGAAGGGGCCACACTACCTTTGCCTGCCCTTCTGCTAACTTCTAGAGAAAATGCTTTGCTAAGTGACTAAGACAGCAACTGGGCATGTTAGGATTGCAAACTGAAGGCCATCAAGGGCCAGGCAGGTCATGCAAAAGAGGAGAGAGGTCAGGGACAAAAGGATCTTAATGGCAGGGCTTGGAATGAACAGGAAAACACGTGCTCACGCCCCTCTCCAAAGCATGCAAATTCGCGTTTTAAAATTCGAAGCAGAGAGCCACTCAACTGGAACACATTTAGCCCAAAGGCTGCTGGTTTGAGATCCCTGGTGGCTCTTAACCATGACCTTGTGTGATGCTGTTCCAAGGAGTTTATCTCTGGGGCTTCCTGGGGTTCCTTTGTAGAATGTGAGAAGGGGAAATGGGGTTCTAGGTGTGAAGCCCATAGCTTCTGGGTGCAGTTGGTGCAGCCCATTAATCCCAGCGACTCGGGAGGCTGAGGCAGGAGGATCTCAAGTTGGACATCAGCCTCCATTAACTTTGCAAGACCCTGTTTCAAAATTTAAAAAATAAATAAATAAAAAGGGCTGGGGATGTAGCTCAGGGGTAAAGCGTCCCTGGATTCAATTTAAAAAATAATAATAAAGAGCTGTCCCAGGGTGCCCCTGTCATTGATGTGCTGTTCTGTCTTGCTGAGACAACGCTCCATGGGGGGCCATCTCAGTGACATGCATTCCACATGCATTTCTGCATGGGACTTACTAAAGGTCAGCATTTAGTTCCACCAGCCCTGGCTCGTGGAATTATTTATTTTTTTCCCAAACTTGAGTCCTTAAAGGGCCTTTATCGTAATGCCCTTCGGAGTGCTTCAGGCAGATCTTGAACGTGACTGAACAGCTCTTAAAGCCCCGTGGGACTCTTACCAAGTGTGTTTTACAAGGCGAAGAGCCGGGTAGAATAATGCCAGGTGGTCATTATGTCACTCTTCTTTCCTGATCTGAATGAATCCTTTTTGGCCCCAGGAGCTCCGAGGCATCCCCTAGGAATCTAAGCCCCCTGGGAAGCTGGCACCAGCCGGAAGGCAGGCAGGGGAGAAGGAACCCAGAACAGGACCTCGTGGGCGCAGAGGCAGAGACCCTCCACCCGAGCCCCTGTGGACTAGCTGGGCTCAGGCTCAGCACAGGGTTTGTCCTCAATAGATGCCTGAGCTGGTTGGCAGAGGCAGCTGTCTGCAAGGAAGGCAAAGACTGAGGGGCTGGTCCCCACGAACCCAGGCAAAACCAACAGAAGGGCGCCCTGCAGCCTGGGTTCAAATCCCAGCTCGTCATTGCTTCTACCGACCTCAGATTTCTCGCTGCTAAAACGTGGGCTCCCGGCCTCCTCCGGTTCTTAGGAAGATTGTGCAGCAGGCAGGAAGTGAAAAGCATCCAATTTCCCCTCCTCCCTTTCTTTCCTTTTTCTTTCCCTGGGTCTCATTTTCCTCCTCCAGCCTTCCTTCTCCACATCCTCTTCCCCTGGCCTCCGCCTCCCAGGCCTGCCTACTGCGCAGCCTCGTCTGACTCCCATCCCTCCCCACTCCTTTCTCCTCCGGATCCATCCTGGGTGTTGGCTCTGGCCTGAGACCTCCAGGTCCCTCCCGTCTGATCCCAGGAGGCTGATGGCCAGGATGGCAGTCGGGCTCCCTGGCTGGCACCCTGGAGGGCTGCTGCGGGGTCCCCAGGGCCACCTGAGGAGGAGTCTGTGCTCCAGGGCCTTCCTTAGAGGAAGCGATCAGCACAAAACCACTTGGAAGGCGACTTCAGATCCTCCCGGAAAATCACGGCTCAATGCGCAAAAAGACACGCATCCGAAGCCAGGGACCGCATCTCCTTCCCAACCCTAGGACCTCACTGTAGCATCTCAAATCAGCTCAGATGGGACTGTTTGCTCCACGGGAATCAGTTGACGGCCACCCGTTGCAATTTCTGCTGCATTTCCCGAGAGCCTGTTGTTTAACACTTAGCAGCCCACCCCTGATTTGGAGACCACAGCACGCTGACCACCCGGGGCCGAACTCGGGGAGGTGCGCATGCGTCTAGCACTGCGCAAGCTGCCATCGGAGGACACCCAGCCTAGGCAACACCCAGTCCCCGTCTGTGCAGACAAGGCTGGATAGCTAGGGAGCTGCTGTGACAGCAGTCAGAATGGAAGCCAGGGCATGTGGAGCCACCAAGCCTTCCTTGTCCCCGCTTGCAGCTCTGTTACGACAGCCTCCTCCCATCCCACCGCCCAGCCTCCATCTCCCCACAGCTGACAGGTGGCCTTGCCAAACAGGCATCACCCCAGCGTCCTGCCCCAGGGAAAGAACCGATGAGGAGCAAGAAGCTTGCAATCAAGTTTCCTCCCTGTGGATCTGGGACCGCGGGCAGGTGGCTTCCAGCCCCCGGGTTCCTCTTCTGGGCAGTGCCACGGTCCAGCAGTGAAGGGCACTGAACCGACTAAACACGTGGTGAACTTATGACGTCATCGATTCCCATTCTCATCACAGGATTGAATGCACCCCCTTGCCCCCCACATTCGCAGTTCTTTACAGCTCCAGACCTGCTCCCTCAATCAACCCCAGAGTGCAGCCAAGCACACCTGGATCCTCGCTGTCTCTCAACACGTCAGACATGTGCACCTATTCCCACTGCCTGGCACGGAGCAGAAGCGGGTAGGTAAGGTTGTGGCTAGGAGTGAGGATTCTAGAGCAGCTTCTCCAGCTCCGATTATGTGCCTCAGTTTATCCGTCACTAAAATGGGGGTGTGCTGATAGTAGCAGGTTAGTGGATAGGAAGCATTTTGAAGGGGAGCCTAGCAGGTTAGAGTGGCCAGCTCACCTGCTGTCCTCTGAGCACTGGGGAAGAACTTAGATGGTGCTTGTCAGGGGCCCCTCTGCCAGCTGTCCTGAGAGTATGTGGGAGGTGACTCGCTGGAGGCGCACAGTGGAGGCAGGTTGGATTGGATTGAAAACTGTCATGACATAGTAAGGTGCTGCCTGGCACTGCAGGTACTTGGGGGCCAGCACAGATGCTAGCAAGCCATGGATGGTGTGAGCGAGACAAAGAGGATGAGTTCAGAAGGGGTGCTAGAGATCAGAGTTCGACTCCTCTGCTCACCCACAGAAGGAAACCAAGGCACAGAGAGGGTAAGGCACTGACTTAAGGCCACACAGCTAAGAAGGTGTAAGGTGACGGTTCAAACTCCTCTTTGTGGGACTCTAGGGTCTTAAGATAACTAACTGCCCTTTCTCTTCCCAGCTTAGCCTTAGAGATGCACTCTTCCCACGGATAGGCCTGTAGGGCTGGGTCTGGCTGTTACAAGGCATAGTCCTACAGTTAAAGAAGAGCTGAGGTTTCCAGGAGGGAGAATTACCCCCAGGACAAGCTGCCTCCTGGGAAACGCTTACTAGAACCTCCAGCTCCACTGCCCGTTAAGGGCTGCCAGGCCAGAATCTCAGGTGGCCTCACAGAGACTCCTAGGACACCCGTATGGTTCGTCTGACAAAACCTTAGAGAGAGTTAGCCTCTTGGGAGCCATATTTCTGAGGCTCCAATGCCCAGCAGCCTCTTGGTTTTCTTGAGAGCCGCAGGGGCGCAGTGGTGCATGCCTGAAAACCCGGGGTCTTGGAAGGCTGAGGCAGGAGGATTGCAGATTGGAGGCCAGCCTCAGCAATTTAGTGAGACCTGTCTCTAAACAGAAAATAAAGGGGGTTGAGGATGTGGCTCAGTGGTTGAGCACCCCTAGGTTCAATACCCAGTACACCCCAAAAAAGAGCAGCAGGGATTTTCCTGCAGGGTTTGACCTGGAGAAACCCTCCTGCCGTGGACGGGCCACTTGCACACATCAAAGGTGAGGGGCCTGCAGAGCCCTCACATCAGAGCCACATACACAGCAGCCTAATTGCCTGGGTTTGAGTCTTGTTGCTCCTATCTTCTCCCTTAGAGACCTTTGGCAAGCCACTTTAATCTCTGTACCTCAGTTTACCCATCACTAAGATGGGGGTATATTGATAATATCAAGTCATGGATAGGAAGCATTTTGGGAGGGCCCGGGCATGTTGGCGTGTCCAGCTCACGTCCTCTGGGTCCTCTGCGCTCTTCCATTTCCTTCCCGGTTGTTGAGAAAATGCGAGGCATCCTCATCTGGATGCAGCTGCAGGAGACACAGAGCCCTGGGGTTACCACCATGGTGATGGGGCGCAGGCATCCTGTGATTTAGAAGGTGATGTTGTTTCTGCTCTGGGGTGTTGGGGTGGGGGCACCCTTAGCTTCTCCATCGTTGTGCTTTTGGGGGTGACCACCCTGCACAGCCCTCAAAAGCTGAAAGCAGATTGGAAGAGCTGGAACCTCGGCCTCTCCACTGGTCCCCGGGCAGGGGAGCCTGGCGAGCCACAAGCTCATGGGTCTGTCACTTTGGTCCCACCCAGCAGGCTCAGCTAGGTCGCAAGGCCACATAGTCTAATGGCTTCAGAGAATTCACAAAAGCCAAGGCTTAGGAAAGCAGGTGACTGTGAGTCGGAGGGCCTGGGTCAAGTCCTTGGGCAGGTCGCGTGGCCTCTCTGAAGCTCATATCATCTGCAAAATGGGAGAGTAATGATCGTTTTTGCTTCGGTGTATTTAGTGTTTACTGGGCTGGGCTTGGAGCTAGAAAGTTCACACGCCGCCGTGTGAAGTGGTTCCTCTTGATCTCATGGATAAGGGAACAAAATCCTTGAGAGGGGGAAAAATATGTGAATTACTTGTAAGTCACAGTGAGAAGCTAGGAAGAGCAAGCACCCTGCATAGGAGACTAAGAAATGTACCTGAGTCTGCAGGTACCTCTCCGGTGGGTCCAGGCAGCCCAGCCTTGCAGTGAGTTGTGGAGAGTCTTTCCTCCATCCCTTGAGTAAGAACATGCAGTGGACTGGGAGTGGGGCAGGGAATTGGGGAGTTTGGAAGGACTAAGGCATTCTTATGCTGTGTGACATTGAGCCAGTTGCCAGGCCTCTCTGAGCCTTTTTCTTCATTTGTAAATTGCAGCCATCTTTAACTGTTAATTGGCCCCCAGCCTTGCACACCGTTTTGCTACCACAAAGCCCTTGCACAGCCATTCAGCTCTTTGAATGGAAGCCCCTGAGCTGCCTTTCCCCCCACCCCCTGCACTTCCTGTGAGCCAGGCTCTCCAGGCTCACCAGCACCTTCCCAGACATCATCTTGCTTCTGATTCCACGGGCTATTCTGCAAAGTTCAAGGGTCCACATTTGCAGGAGAGGAAACCGATATGCAGCCCGTGCTTACACAGGGACAGGGGCCAAGCCCTGGGAAATACTCTGGGTCATCTTATCTCACAGTCAGAGCCTGCTACAGAACCTGGTTCCAAATCGGCTTCTGATTCTCTAGATCTGCAATCAGACCTAGGAGTCTTCATTCCTGGTAGGTGCCCTGGGGGACATGGATGCTGTCCCTGTCCCTTAGAGAACCTCACTTGGAGTAGCAAAGCCCGGAATTGCTAAGCCACATGAGACTTCTCCACCCTAGCTGCAGGCTGACAGCCTCAGTTTCCTCATCTGCGCAGCCAGCGAAGCGCCTCTCGATTTGCAGGGACCCACGAGACCCAGTTGATAAAGCATCCGTGACGTGGCCCGGCACACAATAGGTGCTCAATAAATGCTGGCTCCTGTCCCTTGATAGGAGCTGGCGCGGGTTTGGGAACCCAACAGATGCTCACTAAAGCCTCATTCGAGCAGATCATTTTTCCCTCAAAGCGGACAAAAGACTCCATTATGTTTCGGCTTGGCATGAAGCCAGACCCCATATTAAATTTTTTTTTTTTCTGCCTTAAACCTCTGCATTTCAAAAAGAAATAAAGGCAAGTGGAGCGATTGCAGTCTGAAGCAAGGCTCTGTAATTTCTGTAATTACAGAACGGGAGCAAACCGGAGCAGGAGGGAGCGGGGCCTCCTCACCCCAGCTCTGCTCCCCTCCCTCCCCTCCCCCTC
>NW_026000168.1:15414464-15430345 GCF_001458135.2 Marmota marmota marmota
CCCCTCCCTCCCCTCCCCCTCCTCCCCTCCCCCTTCCCTCCCCCTCCCCTCCCCCTCCTCCCCTCTTCCTGGAGCCCCTCTGTCTCCATGGCCCCCGTCCTGTCCTGGGACAATGCCAGCCCTGAGACTCAGGCCCTGGCCTTTCAATCTCTGCCTAGATCCCCCACCCCACACAGTCACCTGTCCCTCTGATGCAATGGGACAGAGAGAGAGAGAGAGAAAGACTGTCCACACATTCCCCTTCTCCCTGGCCTGTCCCAGGGCTGGGCTGCTGACAGCCAGCCCACTAGCAAGGCCTGCAGGTCCTGGTCTCCAGAAGAGACCCCCAGGCCCCTCCCCAGCACCTGGGCCCTGCCCGCCACCATCCAAGTCTCCATCATCTCTTGCCTGGATTCCGAAGCTTTGAAGGCGCCTCTCTGCATCCATTCCTGCCCCCCACTGCAGTCTTTTTGGGGCAGCCTGAGTGCAACTCCTCAGTCTCAGTTAGATCTCGCATCCCTTTAGAAGAAAAGGCCCACCACCTCTGGCTGGCTCTATTCTCTCTGTGCCACCTTGACCGAACTGTCTTTCAAACACAGACGAGCTTTCTCCCACCCCAGGGCCTTTGCACTTGCTGTTTTGCTGTCCTCTCTGCTGTACCTCAGAGTGTCGTATTTCTGGCTCCTAATTCAAACTGAATTTTTTTCTTCCTTTTTTTTTTTTGGATCTGGCCAAATAAAACAAGCCCAAGGGCCCATTTTGACCCATTTTGCCACTTCTGATCTGGGTCTTCCAAACTCCACATGTTTTCTTTGTCTCACAAAGCATCTCCTCATTCAAGGATCGGCAGAGGTGTTCTTTCTGCTCGGTTCGGCCCCATTTTGAGCAATGGCTTTAGGACTCGGTCACAGAGCGTGCTTAGAGGAAGGATGGGGTGTCACAGGGATGTTTACCGCCTCCCTGGCTCAAGTCTCTTCCACCCCTTCCCTCCACAACACTTTAATACATTTTTATTTTATTTTATTTTATTTGTAGTTGTAGATGGACAGAATGCCTTTATTTTATTTATTTTATTTATATGTGGTGCTGAGGATCGAACCCAGTGCCTCACACATGCTAGGCAAGTGCTCTACCACTGAGCCACAGCCCCAACCCTTGTTCTTGTGCTTCTTGCAGCACTTGAATCACAGGATATTATGGTGAGCTGTTGGGAGAAGTGTTTCCCCTTGGAGGCCGTGACATTGTGAAAGGCAGGGGCCTTGTCCTATTAATCCTTATGCTCCAATTGTCCCTACCAGCTCCATGCACGTAGTAGGCCCTCCGTAAATATGCACAGAATTCATCTTGCTGCTGGCAAGTTGTCAATTTGCTGATGCGAACCGTGGTGACCAGGGTGTAGCTCAGAATGCAAAACGCCTTCAAAACTGTTCTGCGGTCATTTCAGCCCTGAGCACGGGCTGAGTGAGGACCTGCTGGATGAATGAAGGCATGAGTGAGTTGGTGACAGAGAAGGGGACTTGTCACTGATGGTCTTGTATTCACTGTGCCCTTTTGAATGTGGCTTTGGTGGAATTCAGTCCAGGGTGGTGTGTCAAGCACCTAGAGAAATGTGTAGGCAGATTCTCCATCTTCAGATGAGCAAGAATAGAAGACTCTGGAAGCAGATCAATCATCAGGAGGCAGGAAGTGTTCTTCCCCCTCCTTTACCTGCAAGTCAAGAAGGGTCACAACCTGGCCCTGGTGAGGACATCACAGACACATATGGCTCCTAGAGCTGTTCTGCAACACTGTCCCCAAGAGCCTCCAGGCACAGATCTGTGTCTCGGGAAAGGGGAAGTAACAACTTGCAAAGAGGTTTTTTTTGTTTTTTTTTTTCTGGCTGGGCACAGCGGTGGTGCTCACCTGTCATCCCAGCAGCTCAGGAGGCTGAGGCAGGAGGATTGCAGGTTGGAGGCCAACCTCAGCAACTTAGCGAGGCCCTAAGCAACTCAATGAGACCCTGTTTCAAAATAAAAAATTAAAATTAAAAAGGGCTGGGGGTGTGGCTCACTGGTTAAGCACTCTGGGTTCAATCCCTGGGACCCCACAAAAAAAAGTTTCTTCTGCCTCAGAGATAAGCAGAGACAAGGAATGTTCTAGAAAGACATTGCCTTTACCTGAACTTGCACACACCTCTGCTTTCTGCCTGTGGATTTTCATAAGAAAGGGAAGTGACACATTAACTGGCATCAGCAATTAAAATTCCCAAATAGCTACGCCCTGGCACTTCCTGAGATGCCCCTCGATGGAACTGAGGGCATTATGGTCATGACAATTCATGAATGACCTCGTCTCCCAGAAGGGTTCCACTTTTCCCTTTCCGCCATCTTCCCACGGACCCTTTTCTTTTTAACCAAACTATTTCTAACAGAATCTTTCTTTGTTCTATTAACCAAACACACACGTGCACCACTCCTGGCTTGTGGCTGGCCCAGAGGGATGAATTGGTAGAAGGACACCCAAAGAGATGAGATATTTTTTCTTCACTTATGTTCCCTATGGAGGACTCAAAGAATGATTCCCATTGGGGTTTTGAAAAATGTTGAGAGACCTGAGTAGGAAGCCCTCGGTGAGTGTTAGCTGCTGTTATTATCATAATTGCTGATGGCCTTCTGGGAATCGAGGCATGTTGGGTTGAAAACCACCAGCCCATACATCAATGGTAACAATCACAGTGACAGAAATGGCTGAGATTTCCTAGGACCTAACTGGGTGACAGGCATTACTTAACACGCGTCCCATGCATGAAGTCACTTAGTCATCGCATCCCTGGGAGGGAGACGTGGTTATTATAATTCTCCCATTTTACAGAGGAGGATCAGCAAAGCAGGGTAACTCATCCAGCATTCCTAGGTGCTGGAGAGAGCCAGGCTCAGTCCCTGGCTCAGCACCAAGGTGATCCTGCTGCTGGATAAGGGGAAGAGCCTTCTCAATCCCGAATCGTCACAGAAGCATTGATTGTGTTCGTTCAGGGTTTCAAGTCCTCTATCTTCATTAATGCTGCATTTTCTCAAAGGGAGAAACCATGCATGGGTGGGTAGCTCTTTCTAGTGCGTAATAGGAATTTGGCTGAATCCAAATACATGTCCCCCTATTCTGGAAATCACACCAGGTGTGTCCCCCTCACCGGGAGCTCTTCAGAACAGTCCCCATCTCTGATCCCTCAGGGCTTGGCACGAGGGGGTGTTGAGAAGAACTCATGACTGGGACTTGCCAGAGGGGCCAGGCAGAGATTCAAGATGGTACCAGGGATCTGAAATCCAGTGTCAGCAAGCATGTATGGCCAGGGGTGTTGGCTTAGTCCACTTTATGTTGCTATCACAAAATACCCCAGACTGGGTCATTTATTATGAACAGAAATGTCTTGGCTCCTGACTCTGGAGGGTGGGAAGTCCAAGATGGAGGAACCAGCGTCTGATGGGGACCTTTGTACTATTTCATCTCATGGCAGGACAGCGAGAGCAAGAGAAGGTTAAAATTGCTTTTTGTAACAAACCCACTCTCATAAACAAGAATGACAATAATAAAATCCATTTAATCTACCCCATGACCTAATCACCTCTTGAATGTCCTACCTCTCAGCACTTTGCACTGGGGATTAGCTTTCTAGTATATGAATTTTAAGGGACATTTTTGACCCATGTTTTGCAAAATCCAAAAGCATAAGGAAGTCTGGAACTGCACACCAGAATGCCTTCAAGACTCTCTCCCTCCATTTTGATCTGTTTTCTTCCTCCTCAGCCGACAAACACTCTGAGTCTCTGCTACTCTGATAGGCAAAAGATGGCTGCCTCAGAGTTCCAGAGTCACTCATGAGCCTGCCCCTTCCTTAATCACATGCCAAAATCCCAGGGAAAGGATTTGATTGGTTAGCCTCGGTCAGGTGATCAGTCCCGGACTGAGGTGATTGGATCAGTTGGAACAAATATGGCCGCAGGAATCCACAAGATGAGATGGTTGGAACAATTAAAGGCACTGTGGTCATGACAATTCATGGATGACCTCGTCTCCCAGAAGGGTTCCACTTTTGCCTTTCCGCCATTTCCTGAGGCCACTGTCGCCTGCATATCCCAAGGCTCCTTGGTGGACTTCAGGATCAGCTGCCTCCTACTCCCTCTATTCTTGAGTATGGGAGAGGGGCCCCTGGCCAAGCCCAGGACTCTCTCTGATGTGGCCATGCCCATGCTAGGATCTAGATGGGTGTCCAAGACAAGCCTGTGGGCCGTGGAGGATCTCAGACTGAGCGGGCGATCCCTGAGGACGAGAAGCAGGGGTGGCAGCACAGTATGGATTGGCCGAAGGTGCTCTGGGTCTCCGTGAACCCTAGGAGGAGATGATGGTGTTTGGTAATGGGTACTGCATGTGAGGGGCTGGAGGGTGAGTGCACAGAAAACTGGGGGTCCCCTTTGGGGCAGAGCCAAGGGGAGGAGGCCATCTGGGTCAGGACACAAGGCCAAGGGCCCGCAGCACACATTGCTTTGGCTCAACTACATCTGAGAATCCAGAGGGCAGTGCTTCCTCCACGTGTTGCAATCGGTTCCGAGGGTTCCATAAGTTTATTTTGCCATTTTATTAATTAAATTAGATGGTTGCCGGGTGTGGTGGCGGCACATGCCTGTAATCCCAGCAGCTTGAGAGGCTGAGGCGGGAGGATCTCAAGTTCAAAGCCAGCCTTGGCAAAAGTAAGGTGCTAAGCAACTCAGTGAGACCCTGTCTCTAAATAAAATACAAAATAGGGCTGGGGAGGTGGCTCTCTGGGCAAGTGCCCATGACTTCAATCCCTGGTACTAAAACCCAACAATGACAACAACAAAACCCACTTCTTTGGAACATTCTAGAAAAGCTCAAAGAAGAAAACCAAAAAATTACTCAAAACTGAATCACTGTTGACATCTTTGGGTATATCCTGCCAGTATGGTTATTTTTGTTTGTTTTTGTTTGTTTTAATGAACAGATCTTGTGCGAGGGTAGGGGAGGGCAAAAACAGGATATTTAAGAAAATAGGTTTTCAAAATCTGCTTATCTCATTCCACAACACTGTCCCCCATGTTCTTACATGCTCTTGTATAACATTTCTGCAAATTCTGGATGGAGGATAGAGAAAAATATCAGCTAGGTTAAACTTTAAGCTGGGCGCCATGGCACATGCCTGTAATCCCAGCGGCTGGGGAGGCTGAGGCAGGAGGATTACAGGTTTGAGGCCAGCCTCAGCAACATAGGAGCAATCTAGTGAGACCCTGTCTCAAAATAAAGAATAAACAGGGCTGGAGATGTGGCTCAGTGGTTGAGTGTCCCTGGGTTCAAAAAAAGTTAGATTAAACTTTTTATATATTAAAAAAGAAATACAAATACCAGCTACATTCATTGTCTCCTAGTGGGGCCTGAGGACCTGCAGCCTCCTTGTTGGTTTCTCTTTTCCTTCTGATAAAATTATGGAACATCTTCCTCACACGCCCTCGCGCCCACCTCCACGGCTGTCCTATGTCCTGCATGTTCCCAGCACGCTGTGGGCCAGTTCCATGCTGCAGTCCCCTGGCTGGGGACGCTCCGCAGACACATGCACAGCCCAGATCTCCTGGCAGCAACCTGTACCCTGGCTACCCTCTGCCTGAAGCTACCCTCAGCCCTGCCTGTGCCTTCACCCTCTCTCCTCTCCCCCATCTTCTTTGCTTTGCAGGTTTTCTCCAGCAGAGGGAGCCATTTGGATCTGACCCACCATAAAAAAAAACCACCAGGTAAAGTCCACCCACCCAGCCAGGCAGGGGAATGACACCCTCGCAGCCAGAAAAGCTCATTTTTTCACCACAACTTTGCTAGCCAGAGAGATTTGACCCCGTTTTCTAGGTGGGGAAACTGAGGATCAGAGCCATCAAGAAAAGCATGCAATGGGAGTATCGAGTAAAAGTACTAAGTCACAGTACTCCAGCGGGGTCAGGCAGACAGGAGATTGGAACTCTGGACTGGTCTGACTCTGGTTTTGTACTCCTGTCCTCTACCCCATGCTCCCTTTGAATTTAAAGAAATGGGAAGGGTGCAGAGTGTGGGTAGAACACTGTGGGGATGACCAGGGGCTAAAAAATCTCATCGAAGCTAGTGGTCCTTTCTCAGTTGAGAGACAGAGACTGGGCCTCCTGTGTAGAAATCTTTTCTTGCAGACTTTCTTGAAAGTACAGATCAGGGCTTCTCCACAACCCAGCAGAGGATGTATTATTGTTATCCTTATTTTGAAAGCTAGGGAGAGTGGGGCACAGAGAGGTTGACAAGTTTACTCAAAGTCACACAGCTCAGAAGCAGTAAAGTGGATTGTGCACAGGTCTCAGCACCTCCAGACCCCACCACTCCCCCACCACCTGCAGCCAGGACACCTCTGCATGCAGCCCCAGCGAGAGCTCCTCCGCTGCTTGCCCTGATCACGGTGACCTTGTGGCAGAACAAATCCCCTAACGGCATCTTTGGAGGCCAAGATGAGGATCTTATCACTGAATCTTGTCACTTTTCTTTGCTTGAAACCCCCCCCCCGGCCCCAGAGTAACCTTCAGCTGCAAAGCTGTTGTCCACGTGGACCGGGGCCGACATCGCATGTCCATCCGCCAGGACCCCTGTGTCCAGATTCAGAGACATGGCCACCAATGGCAGCAAGCTGGCCGATGGGCAGATCTCCACGGAAGTCAGCGAGGCCCCCATGGCCAACGACAAGCCCAAGACCCTGGTGGTGAAGGTGCAGAAGAAGGCCGGGGACCTTCCCGATCGGGACACGTGGAAGGGCCGCTTCGACTTCCTCATGTCCTGCGTGGGCTATGCCATCGGCCTGGGCAATGTCTGGAGGTTCCCCTATCTCTGCGGAAAAAATGGTGGCGGTAGGTGGTGGCCTGGGGATCTCCCAGCTGGGACGGGACCCACAAGACAGGGTCCCGCTTAGGCGTTTTCTGGGTTATTCTTAGCGGGAAAGGCTCCCTGAAGAATCCAAATCCTGAAGAATCCTATTTCTTGCTTCATGACATCTAAAGTCCATCTTTTTTTTTTTTCTTTTTGGTACTAGGCATTGAACCCAGGGGTCCTTTACTACTAAGCTACATTCCAATCCCTTTTAATTAATTTATTTTTTTTTTAAATTTTGCAACAGGGCCTCCCTAAGTTGCTGAGGCTGGCCTCCAACTTGGGATCCTCCTGCCTCAGCCTCCTGAGCTGCTGGGATCACAGACATGTGCCCACCCTGCCTTGCCCTCATCTCTCTCTCTCTCATTTTTTTTTTTAATTTTAGCTGTAGATGGACACAATAACTTTATTTTGTTTATTTATTTTTTTATGTGGTGCTGAGCATTGAGCCCAGTGCCTCACACGTGCTAGGCAAGGGCTCTACCACGGAGCCACCACCCCAGCCCCCCTCATCTTTTAATTTTGAAAAGAACAGGGATATATTTTGAGCAAAGGACACCCCTTAGCTTCTGGGTGGCTTTGGATGCTGCTTTGGAGGCAGGGTATAAGGAAATCCTGGTGGGGTTCCCCAAAGCCTCAGGGCCATGAGTGTGCGTCTTCTCCATTCCGCAGGGGCCTTTCTCATTCCCTACTTCCTGACACTCATCTTCGCGGGGGTCCCCCTCTTCCTGTTGGAGTGCTCCCTGGGCCAGTACACATCCATTGGGGGCCTGGGCGTGTGGAAGCTGGCCCCCATGTTCAAAGGTGAGTGTGCGGAGCGGGGCGCTGGGGACGTGGCTTTGCCCCTGCCTGCAGCCTATGGGAAACCCGGGGCTGCCAACACCCCCAGCCCCTCTGCCAAGAGGGAGCTGCTCTGTGCACATCTGAACAGAGTGGTGTCCATGGCAAGGGGCCTAGTGACACCTGATATCACTTATGGAACATGTGCTTACCATGCCTTGGATCCCACCTGCCGCCAGCCTGGACCGGGCCCTGGCATGGGTACATGTGACCTCCCACCAGTCACTGCCTGTCTTCTAGCCTCAGTGTCCCCCATAAGGCCCAACTGCAAGGTCAATGATGTCCCCCGTGCTGTGGAACAGGCCGGGCAGCGGCTGTCAGGACTGTACGCAGTGGAGGTGGTGACCGTGTCTTCTGTCCCCAGGTGTGGGACTTGCCGCTGCCGTACTGTCCTTCTGGCTGAACATCTACTACATCGTCATCATCTCCTGGGCCATCTACTACCTGTACAACTCCTTCACCACGGTGAGTGGCCCCTTTTGTCTCCACCTCCAGCAGGGGACCAGACCCCAAGCGTATCCTCTGTCCACTGGGACCACCCACCATTCTGCAGGCAGAGCCATTCCTCAAGGGGTCAAGGGAGTGATTTGGCTTCTGCATCCCACGTCCTCCCTGCAGTGGTGAAGCACTGGGCACTGAGCACCTTCTCTGGCCAGGCGCTTCATGGGGGCCAACATCGAATCCGCCGGACACACCCCCAAAGAATTGGTAACAGAGTCACAAAAGAGACCCAGAGAAGTGTCTCTACACCCCAGTTCTCAGCAGCGTTATCCCAGCAGCCAGCAGGAGGGAGCAACCCACCTGTCCATCAGTGACGAACAAAGGAACAAAATGTAGCCCTTCTGTTCAGTGGAATAGCAGGCAGCCTTTTTTAAATATTAAGGGAATTCTGACGCCTGCTCCAAGATGAGCCTTCAGGATGGTATATTAAGTGAAAGAAACCATCACCAAGGGACAAATGCTGTCTGATTCCCCTTATCTGAGGTCCGTAGTGTCATCACACACGTAGATTTGAAAAGTAGGATGGATGCTGCCAGGAACTGGGGAAGGGAATGGGGACTTCACTGTACAATGGGGACAGTTTCAGTTTTACAAGATGAAAAGAATTCTGGAGATGGGTGGTGGTGATGGTAGCACAATATTTTGGATGTATTTAATGTCACTGCACTTAAAATGATCATGATGGGCCAAGTGCAGTGGAGCACACCTGTCACCCCAGCGGCTGGGGAGGCTGAGGCGGGAGAATCACTAGTTGGAGGACAGCCTCAGCAATTCAGCAAGGCCCTAAGCAACTCGGCGAGACCCTGTCTCTAAATAAAATATAAAAAGGGCTGGGGATGAGGCTCAGTGGTTAAGCATCTCTGGGTTCAATCCCCAGTACTGAAAAAGAAAAAGAAAGAAATCATCAACATGGTATATAATATTCTGTGACATGTATTTTACCACAGAAGTTGGGAAAAAAAACCCAAACTGAACCCAAAGCATTAGGTTGTTGTGAAGGTTAAGAAGCAAATACTTGCCAAGTGCCTAGAGCCAAGCCTAGCAGAGAGCAAGTGCTGTGTTCTCATTGTCACCATGCAGAGAATCAAATAGAGAGGTCTTCTGCCCAAGGTCACATAGCTGGGAAGTGACTTCAGGGTGGACACAGCAACTTGACAGTATAGCTCTGAAGGCTGGTTCTCAGAGTAAGCAGAGTGAGGTTGAGATTTGGGCTCTGACACTTAGTAGCTGTGTGATCTCAAGCAAATTGCTGCCCCTCTCTGATCTAACAAATGGGAATCACAGGGCTAACCTGCCTCCCAGAGCTGCTGAGAAGGAGAGGTAGGATGATGGCTCTGAGGAGGCTCAGGGGACAGTTGAGGGTGGATAGGGTGAGCAGGACCCTTTTGCTAGCCCTCGGGGGCTTATCGAGATTTGTCCTCATGACTCTGTCCTTGCAGACATTGCCCTGGAAACAGTGTGACAACCCCTGGAACACGGACCGCTGTTTCTCTAACTACAGCATGGTCAACACCACCAACATGACCAGCGCCGTGGTGGAGTTCTGGGAGTGAGTGTGGGACCATCCATGGGGGACAGGGAGGGCAGGTTGGCAGGGCCTTGCAGCAAAGGCACCCTCCAAAGAGTAATGCAAGCCGGATGCGGTGGTGCACACCTGTCATCTCAGTACCTTGGGAGGCTGAGGCAGGAGGATCGCAAGTTCAAAGCCAGCCTCAGCAAAAGTGAGGCCCTAAGCAACTCAGCGAGACCCTGTCTCTAAATAAAATACAAAAAGGGGCTGGGGATGGGGCTCAGTGGTTAAGCGCCCCTGGGTTCAATCCTTGGGACCCCAGCCCCACAAAAAAATAGAGTTATGCAGGAACCGGGTGACAGGGGTATTTCCATAGGTGTGGACAGGGCACAGGGAGCTCAAGCTATTTCTTCCTCTAGAGGGCACCAGACTGTGAAGGGGCCACTTCACATGACCAATGGCCTCCAGCAGAAAACCCCTTATTGGACAAAGCCACAGTCCAGTAGGGAGGGTAACTCCCCTGGTCTCTCTCTCTCCTCCTGTCCCCCCCATCTCCTGCCAGGGCCTCCCCTTCATCAACCCAATCAGAAACTTGAGTGCAACGGGACCCCCCCCCCACAGTGTAGCAGTCAGCCTCTTGGGGCACAGTGCAGGGCAGAGAAGATCAGAGAGTATGGATGCAGAGGGCTAAATGGAAGGGAATGACCCACCTAGCCCAAAGGGTCACCTGGAGAGGTTGGCAACCCCGGGGTTCATCTCTTTTTTTATGTATATATTTTTTAGTTGTAGATGAACACAATACTTATATTTTATTTTATTTTTATGTGGTGCTAAGGATCGAACCCAGGGCCTCACACATGCTAGGCAAGTGCTCTACCACTGAGCCACAACCCCAGCCCTGGGTTCATCTCTTTGGCGTAAAGGAAGCCCCTGTGATGGGCATCTTTGAAGGATCTGGGAGCAACCCAGAAGGTTCTGGAACGTCGGGGATAAGCTATTTCCAGCAGGTGTGGTCAGAACAAGCAATGTCTAGTCTCTTTTTTTAAAAAAAATATTTTATTTTTTAGTTGTAGTTGGACACAATACCTTTATTTTATTTTTACGTGGTGCTGAGGATCGAACCCAGGGCCTCGCACATGCTAGGCGAGAGCTCTGCCACTGAGCCACAACCCCAGCCCAATGCCTAGTCTCTTTGCCGTGCGATGTCCTTGAGAATCACTTTCCTTATGAATAAAAACCCAGTTCTGCTCTGCCTGGTCCTGCTCACCAGCATCTCCCACGTGGCGGTCTCTCAGACACGTTTGCGGGCTTCATTCCAATGCTGGTGATGAGAATCCATCAGGGCCGAGTCCCAGTTCCCCAGATGTTGGAGACTGAACACCCCAAGAAATGCCTAGGCAAGCGTGGAAAGCAAGTTTTATTTGAAGGAGAGAATAGAGATAGACTTCTCCGCAGTAAAGGGACCCCAGGGCTGGGTGTCCTGCCCCTTTTATAGGTTTTAGATGTTCTTTGTCCTCATGTCCTTTCTCTAGTGACCAACAGGTGGGCCAAAAGGTGGGGAAGGAAGCCTTTTAGGGCTACCTTTCCATGTCTGCCCAAACAGGCAGGAAAGGAGCCACACAGGAGGTACTGCATTAACTCATTAACGACTTCTTGGGAGGAACAGTAGGCAGGTAACCTTGGCAACAGGTGGAAGAGGAGGGGGAAGGGCTCTGGAGGTATTAGCATTTGATTTCTTTTCCTTTCCAACCAGCCCCCATCTCCCCTGTCTGACCCAATCATTTATAAATGTACACTGACTATCCTTTTGTCCCCCGATTTCAATTAAACCTTTTATTCCTTAAACATTTCTTGAGTACCTACTATTTGTGCCGATGTGATCGTAGACCCAGGTACGCAAACAGGCAACAGCAGTGTCAGGTGATGGGGCCATGGGGGGGACACACAAAAAAGCAGCTGGACCCATCTCGGTGTTGGTGAGGCAGGTGCAGGCAGAGAACAGAGTGGGCCAGGAGGTGCAGAGAGCAGGCTGAGTACAGATGGGGATTCAGCCTGATGGGGGTTGGAGGGAGCTGTTGGTAAGTGTTGAGACCAGAGGGGGAAGCAGGGGTCGGCTCACAAGACCTTGGGTGGCCCTCCAGGGAGTGAGTACTTTATTCTGGGAAACAAAAGGGAGCTCTTCTTTGCAGGATTTTAAGCAGGAAAGTAACACTTGCAGTTTAGAAGGATCCCTGGGGCCGCAGTAGTGGCAGAGTGAAAGCAAAGGTTGGGTCCCCCTAGGAGGCCGCTATGGCCCCAGATCCAGGTGAGCAATTATGGCTGCTGAACTAAGGCCCCGGCAGGTCCTGCTCTCTTTGACCTCTTCACCAAACAGCACTTTTCTAGTGATTTCTGTAACAATCTTCATTGTCTCCATCCAAATTGCAGGGATCAGCAGTTATGCACTTTCCCCTGAGAGGATATTGTCTGTGCTCATGCCCTGGGCACTCCAGGGTCCCTCCAGCTCCCTCTGACCCACATGACTTCTCTCTTCTGTTCCACCAGGCGCAACATGCACCAGATGACAGACGGGCTGGATAAGCCAGGTCAGATCCGCTGGCCGCTAGCCATCACCCTGGCCATTGCCTGGGTTCTTGTGTATTTTTGTATTTGGAAGGGTGTCGGCTGGACCGGAAAGGTAGGGGATATGGGTGCAAAGAGGGGATGGAGGGACGGGACTGGAGAGGATCGCTCTCTGGGGCTCAGTCTCCTCTGTGGAATGAGAACTATAAGATCCCCTACCTTCTAGATCAATTGTGAGCATTGAAAGCAGAGATGCAAGTCGGGCCCTAGTACAGCGTCAGCCTCACCCTGAGTCCCATGAGATTCCAGTGGGACTGGTGGCCATCACAGAACAGGAGAGAAATGTTGCTCAAGGACTACTGAACACACTTTTCCTGAGCATCTACTTTGTGCCAAGCCTTGTCCTCGGTGCTGGAGCCTCAGAGATAAGAAGTTCACATTCTGACTCAGGGATGGATAGATGAATAGTTAACGACTAAGGCTCTGTATTCTAGTTGTGAGTTTGGATTCTGACTTGGTTATCCTGTGGGCCCTGTGACCTCAGGCAAAACACGTTACCTCTCTGAAACTCAATTTCCTGTTCTGTAAAAGTGAGCTAATAACGATGCCCATCGATTGGTTTGTTTCGAGAATCAAAGGAGACGGTGATTCTGCAGAGCCAAATCTCCAACAAAGGAGATTATCATTCATTTTGTTTTATAAGAATTTTTGTTTATCAAGAATTTAACCTTGGGCTGGGGATGTGGCTCAAGCGGTAGCGCGCTCGCCTGGCATGCGTGCGGCCCGGGTTCGATCCTCAGCACCACATACAAACAAAGATGTTGTGCCCGCCGATAACTAAAAAATAAATAAATAAATATTTAAAAAAAAAAAAAAGAATTTAACCTTTATTTTATTTGTTGTTGTTGTTATTTATGTGGTGCTGAGGATCGAACCCAGGGCCTCACCAGTGCTAGGCAAGCGCTCTACCATTGAACCACAACCCCAGCCCCCCAGTATCACTTTAAGAAGCAAAATAGAGTAGAGTTTGAAGGCTTTGGAAGAGAGTTTGAATCTCAATTCCCCTGCTTTTAGCTCTGTGCTCTTGGGCAAGTTATTTGACCTCTCTGAACCTCTGTCTCCTCCCCTATTAAAATGGTCCCAATAACAGTATCTTACAAGGTTGTTACAAAGGGGGCTAATTTGTGCAGAATGTTCATTTGACACATAGTATTAACTATAATCATTTGGAGGTGGTATCAAGGATTCTGCAGTAGCGCTGAGGATATGGCTCAGTGGTAGACTGCTTGCCCAAATGTATTCCTGTTTTCCTGTACATTAGAAGACTGTACTTTTGGGGGACAGAGAGTAGGGCCTCCTAGCTGCATCTTTTGGAGGTGTCATCAATATGCATTTATTAGATGCTTACCGTGTGCCTGGCTCCACGTTGAACATAGAAGACACAGGGAAGTATTAGGTCGAGTCAACGTATTTTAAGCAGGTTGTATGTCCTCATACAGTCAAAATTTCTGAGTAGCAAGCGTGATTATACCCATTTTCCAAAGAAGACAAAGCGAGGCTCAGAGAGGATAAGACATTGACCCAAAGTCCCACAGCCTGTAGGTAATACAGATGATTCTGAATTCCCCTTTGCCTAACTCAAAGTGCAGTGGTTTTTCTAGAGGGTCAAGATTGCCTTTCCTAATCCTGAAGGATCCTAGAGTCAAATCAGGGAGATGAAAGTAGTTAAATAAAAGCATGCTGACATGGAAATAGGGGAGACTCTGAGATCCAAAGGTCATTGAACTTGAAAATTGCTCTTCTATACTAGTGAGCTAAGAAACCCAATTTCACACAGCATCAGCCTTTTGATGACCAAACTGACAAAATAATAATTTTTAATATTGCTCCACTTAGGGCAGGCACTGCCAGGAAGCCTCGGTAATGCTGAATAGAATTCCATTTCCAGAACCAGTCAGGCAAGAGGGATCAAGAGACTTAGAGAAGCATATTCCTTTTCATCAGTGATCTCACTGCTAGAAATATTTCCCAAGAGTGGTGTCATAATTTTGTAAATCAAGATTCATATACAGAGATGTTCCATGTGGTATTTAGATTCACATAAAATTGGAAATAGCCTAAATGGTAACATCAGGGGTGGGAGGAGGACTTAAAAATAGATAGATTTCCCCAGGGACTACTTTCCATAATGAACAATCATATTGTTCATGAAAGAGTGAAAATCTACTGAACAAAACCGTATGTACTGTGGTTTTCAACCTTAAGCCTGTTAAGCAAATAGACCACTGCAAAATTTGAGTCTCGTTTTGTAAGAAAATGTAAACAGGGGCAGGATTTGTGGCTCAGTGGTAGAGCGTTTGCCTAGCATGCCTGAGGCACTGGGTTCAATGCTGGGCACCACATAAAATAAAAATAAAACAAATAAAATAAAGGTATTGTGTCCATCTACAACTAAAAAAGGATTAAAAAGAAAATGTAAACAGACATGCCTAGAGGAGTCTCACAGGAGGAACACTAGAATGTTAACATCCATATTGCTACATAATTGTCAGACACTTATGGAGTGTCTGCTGTATACCATGGACTTTCCTAAGTATTTGAAGAGCAGAGAGGTGAAAATATAAGTCCTGTCTCTCATGTAACTTTTATTCTTGGAGCTGTTGAAGGCAGTGTGTGTGTGTGTGTGTGTGTGTGTGTGATTTAAAAATGTTCCCAACGGCTGGGCATGGTGGCCCCTGCCTGTAATCCCCAGCGGTTCAGGAGGCTGAGGCAGGAGGATCACGAGTTCAAAGTCAGCCTCCGTAAGGGCGAGGCACCAAGCAACTCAGGGAGACCCTGTCTCTAAATAAAATACAAAATAGGGCTGGCAGGTGGCTCAGTGGTCGAGTGCCCCTGAGTTCAATCCCTGGTACCTTCCCCCGCACTGCTCCCCCCCAAATGTTCCTAACAAGAAGGGGAAAGCTAGGTACTGAGCTGATTGGTTCAGAAGGTGAGGAAGGGCTTCAGAAAAGTGGCCAAGCAGAGCAGGTTAGGAATCCAGGAGGGCTTCCTGGGAGAAGAACTGGATCCAAAGCCCAGAGCTAGGATAGGTCCCCATGTAGACAACGTGAGGCAAAGCGCTGGAGCATTGGAGCAAGTGCGACCGGCCACTCCCTCTCCTCGCAGGTGGTCTACTTCTCCGCCACGTACCCCTACATCATGCTTATCATTCTATTTTTCCGTGGAGTGACGCTGCCCGGGGCCAAGGAGGGCATCCTTTTCTACATCACCCCCAACTTCCGCAAGCTGTCGGACTCCGAGGTGAGCTTCACTCCCTACGGGGGTACCCTGGAAGGCACAGCCCAGGTTAAGAGTAAACTCGAGTCCTGAACCTCCACTTGTAAGTTACTGTCCCTCTCTGATGCACGCATGCAAACTGGGGTCATTGTTAGATAGCGCTGGTGGGTGAGCACTTTGAAAAAGTCCCCAAGGGGCTGGGGTGGTGGCTCAGTGGCAGAGCGCTTGCCTGGCATGTGTGAGGCACTGGGTCCGATTCTCAGCACCACACATACCAAAAAAAAAAAAAAAAAAAAAA
>NW_026000168.1:15430369-15457744 GCF_001458135.2 Marmota marmota marmota
TCATGTTAGATAGCGCTGGTGGGTGACACCTTTGAAAAAGTCCCCAAGGGCTGGGGTGGTGGCTCAAGTGGCAGAGAACGCTTGCCTGGCATGTGTAGAGGCACTGGGTCCGATTCTCAGCACCACACATACCCAAAAAAAAAAAAAAAAAGTCCATAAAAACTTAGAAAAATAAAAAGACCCCAGGGGGCTGTGGCTGTAATACAGTGGATCATTTTTGATCGTTCTGCCCATAGGTGTGGCTGGATGCAGCTACCCAGATCTTCTTCTCCTATGGGCTGGGCCTGGGATCCCTGATCGCCCTTGGAAGCTACAATTCTTTCCACAACAACGTCTACAGGTGCAAACCCCTTCCTTCCCGGCCACACCCCTTTATCACCACGCCCACCTGTGGCCACGCCCCCTGGTGGTCCCCTGTTAGGTCCCTCTCTGACCTCATGCCCTCTCAGTTATTTTCTGATACACTCCCTCATGGTCACCTGTTCCAGCTTCTACCTTTCCCTGACCCCGCCCCTCCCTCTCTCCAGGGACTCCATCATCGTGTGCTGCATCAATTCGTGCACCAGCATGTTCGCCGGATTTGTCATCTTCTCCATCGTGGGCTTCATGGCTCATGTCACCAAGAGGTCCATTGCTGATGTGGCGGCCTCAGGTCAGCGACACCCCGTGGAGGGCCCCGGTTGCTGGGGAAGGAGAAAGCTAACCCCCCTGGCATGTGTGGTCATCAGGAACATACATTTGTGTCCACCTGGAACGTGATTCCTTCCATGATACAGAATCCCCCAAATTCATGCCTTTGTCCTGGCTTCAAAAATATTCTCACCACGTGGGCTGTACCCACCCTGCTCTCCACACCATTGTCAATGACAAGGGCCAGAGGAAAGTCGCCACCTGATTCCCTGTGCAAGCAGTCCTCAGGAGGGACTCACTGTGTGCACTGCAGAGGCCCTTGAGACTCAGAGAGGTGACACACATAACTTGTCCCTTAGAGAACTAGGTTGGTCATGTGGGAGGGAACAGTTCCCAGCTGGGGTTCTAACCTCCCCTACAAGGGCAGCTCCCATCTTATGACTCTGGAACTCTCCATTCACCACCATTTCTGCCCCACTCTCAGAGCCAGACACAGAGAGGTTAGTCTTTTTCCTGCTCATTCCAAGATTTCCCCGTGAACTATTATACTCAAATACAATATGTCCCTACCAGACCTCCCCAGCCTTCTCCACCCCTGTGTTCCCCATCCCAGAGGGGTCCCCCATCCAGTGCCCAGGCCAGAAACTCAGCATCACCCCTGAGCTTCACCCCACAAGCTAGCCCACTCCTACACTGTCCTCTGCTCCTATCTCTCCATCTGCACCTCTCTGAACCTACATTATCCCGACTACTGGCCAGATCATTGCAATCCCTCATTGGGATGATGGTGACGGCTTCTTACCAATCTTGATGGACCACAAATTTGGATCGCCTACTCTGTTTCCTAAGTGGCTGATGACACTCACTGAGAAAATGAACTGAAATAAAGCTGGGAGAGCGGATGGTATGTGGGTACACCATAGGTGCTCAATACCCTTTGTCTGGCTTGCTCTTTCCCCCACAGGCCCTGGGCTGGCATTCCTGGCATATCCGGAAGCAGTGACCCAGCTGCCCATTTCTCCCCTCTGGGCCATCCTCTTCTTCTCCATGCTGCTGATGTTGGGCATCGACAGCCAGGTGAGGGCTCCCCCTTCAAGCACCCTCCCACCCCCAGCCTCCTTAGTCCAGGAAAAAGTAGAGAAAGGAGGCCACCCTTCAGCCCCTCAAGAAGATGACCAAGAATTCCAGACCCCTAGAATGTTCCACTGTATGATACTTTAGGAAACAACTCGGCCACTCTCCCATTTCCCGGAAGGGAAACTGATGCCCAGAGGGACTGTGCTCTCTGAGTTTGCAAAGTGAGCCAGAGGCAAAATCAGGCTGGATCCTGGGGTTATCCTGGCCCTGCTGTCTCTGTGCTGTTGGGCCTCTTGTTTTCTCCTCCAGGGACAAACTTTGAGTGTTTGGGGCTTGGGACTGCTGCAGGTAGCTGACCTCTGTTCCCTCTGCAGTTTTGCACCGTGGAGGGCTTCATCACCGCCCTGGTGGACGAGTATCCCAGACTCCTCCGCAACCGCAGAGAGCTCTTCATTGCTGCCGTCTGCGTCATCTCCTACCTGATCGGTCTCTCTAACATCACCCAGGTGGGTTCAGTGGGTTCACCTGATGCACCCCAGAGCTGCCCCAGGGCCTCCATCACCAGCCCAGTCAGTTCCCACCTTCCATCTCTGCACTGTGCTCCAACTGTGCTGAGCAAGGAGTTAGACAGGGCCTCGGGCTGGTGACAGACACAGGCATGGAGCCAGAAAGTATAGGAAAAAGCCACAGAGTGCAGCACCTAACTTGTCCTGGGCACCAGCAACTGTTTCCTGGAGCTGACATGCAAAAGGCCCTCATCAATGAGCCAATCAAGTTGGAGTTAGACCTTTGAGGTTGACACTGCCCAAAGTCTCCTTTCATTGACACTTTTGTTTTTGTATTGATATTCATGAGGAGTGTGCTTTGTATTCCAGGCCCTCCCAGTTTAGTTGGGAGATATACACATAAGAAGTGAATTGTACAATAAATATAAATGCTCTAAAACCGTAAGCTCAGCTTCTGGGACTCATTTGTGATCCACAAACGACCCCTGGCTCTAAATACAGTTCTGATCCAGAGTCATTGTTTCCCCATTCCTGCATTCAAAAAAAAAAATGAGGATAACAGGATAGAAAATGACCGTCAGGCCTGAGAGGGACTCTACTTGGGACAAGGTGATCAGGAGAGGTTGATCAGGTATTTAAATAGTGAGGAAGAGCCAGTCAGAGGGGGATCCGGGGGAAGAAAGCAAAGCATGTGTAAAGGCCAAGAGGTGAGAATGAGCTTGGAAACCTTCATGGAGAGGAAGAAAGTCTGCATAGTGGACCCAGAGGGAGTGAGGGCAGCAGATGGGGTACAGAACTAGACCATGCCAGACCCTGGGGGCATTTGGATTCAATTTGATTTGAATTGATATCTCACTGGTTATTTATGTTATAGCATTATCTTCTTTAAGCCAGAGAAGGTTTTGAGCAGGGGAGAGGCATGATTGATTTTCTCTATGGAAAGATATCTCTGGTCACCAAGTCCCTCATTCTGCCCTCTAGCCCTGCCAGAAATAGGGTGTCTCCCTCTACCACCTGGACAATCCCCATAAAGTGAATATTCTCATCCTGTCATGCTTACAGGGCCCTTAGTCCTTGCTCTAATCCACCCTAGAGCTTTCTTGCTGCAGTGTAGCCTAATCCCAGCCTCTTCAGGCTCTGAAGCTGAGTGCCCAGGGTGCTGGGGGGAAAGCGGATCTGCATTCACCCTCTTTTCCTCTTGCAGGGGGGTATTTATGTCTTCAAACTTTTCGATTACTACTCTGCCAGTGGCATGAGCCTGCTGTTCCTCGTGTTCTTTGAATGTGTCTCCATTTCCTGGTTTTACGGTGAGCACCATCCCTCTTCTCTCATTCATTCATTCATTCATTCATTCATTCCTTTTTTCAATCATTTCTCAACAATACAGTTTGAACACCAAATCCCTCTTCCCACAGTAATTTATTTAGTCTTCACAACCATTAACACAGGAGGCCCCCATGTTTAGCAGATTTGAAAAGAACAGCCAAATAAATTCATTTGTAACACAAGCTACATTAATCCTTTTCGTAAAGCCGTGGAAGAAATGGCTGGGAGGGATGTCAGGTGAGAGAGGCATTAGGAGTAGAGAAGATACATTTTCTTTCCTTCTTTCTTTATTTTTTTGGTACCAGGGATGGCACCCAGGGGTGCTTAACCCTTGAGCCACGTTCCCAGCCCTTTTTATATTTTATTTAGAAAGGGCCTCACAAAGTTGTTAAGGCTGGCCTCAAATTATCAGTCATCCTGCCTCATCCTCCCAAACCACTGAGATAACAGGCTTGTGCCACTGTGCCTGGCTGGAAAACACATTTTCTTTCTTTCTTTTTGGTGGTGCTGGGGATTGAATCCAAGGCCTTGTGCATGCAAGTCAAGCACTCTACCAACTGAGCTCTATCCCCAACCCCTGGAAGACACATTTTCTAAGTATCCTTTTCTTAGTATAAAGCTTCACCGTTCAGGTATCTTGCTTTCTTACTTGCTGTAGGGATTTGGCTGTGGAAAAATGTTTCAATAACAATAGCGTCAGTTCCATGTTCCAGACAAGGAAACTAAAGCTCAGAGAAGTTAGGTGATTGGCTTCTGGTCACAATGCAAGAAAGTAGTGGAGTTGGGCTTTGAACCTGTGGTCCCGACAGCTCACCCACCCCCTCCTGCCCTTGCTCTGGATATCACAGGTGTCAACCGATTCTATGACAATATCCAAGAGATGGTCGGCTCCAGACCCTGCATCTGGTGGAAACTCTGCTGGTCTTTCTTCACCCCCATCATTGTGGCGGTAAGGACAAGGCTTGACCAGCCCATCAGGATGAGGCTGGCCTGGGTCTGGCGACTACTCGGCTCCACAGAGAAACTTCTGGAGGCAAAGACAGGAGGAAGGGACCCCGGGATCCCTGTCCCTTAATAATACTTCTCCCTACCATTTGTTGAGCACCTGCTGTGGGACCTGCTCATGTGACATCCCGTTCACGCCCTCCGTGGAACAGGCATTATTATCTCACTCCACCACGGAGGGAACCGGGGCTCACCCAGCCAGCCTCACTCGGCAAGTTAGTGCTGAGGTTGGAATCAGCTCAGCCTGACCCAGAAGCCCGAGCTCTCGGCACCAGGAAGCCTGTTGCCCTCAGTGACTCTCATTCCCTCCCAGAAGGAGGAGGTGACATCCAGGTGGCCTGAAAGAAGCCACCACAGGTCCTTGAAGTGGAGGCTGGGCCACTGTGCCCATGTGTCCTGCACAAGGGCACCCAACCTGTGGCCTGCGGGGAGATGACACCTAACCCTTGCTCTGGAGGGAGGGAATCCCCTTTCTAATGGGTCTTGTCAGAGGAGATGGCTTCCTGCTGGCCTCCCCAGAGAGGTGCATTTTCTATTATGCACAGAGGAATCTTATGTGCCAGCAGTGGCTTTGGGTACAAGACTCCCGGGATGCTGGGCCTTTGTAAGGGTCAGCCTTGGGAGGTGGGTGGAGTGTCTACGGAGACATTCGTTGTTTGGTCCGGGTGACTGACTGCTCCCTCTCCTCCACCCTCCGCAGGGGGTGTTCATTTTCAGCGCTGTGCAGATGACTCCTCTCACCATGGGAAGCTACGTTTTCCCCAAGTGGGGCCAGGGCGTGGGCTGGCTCATGGCTCTGTCTTCCATGGTCCTCATCCCCGGGTACATGGCCTACATGTTCCTCACCTTAAAGGGCTCCCTGAAGCAGGCAAGTGCTTTCCTACACTTGGAATCCATTGCTAGTCCTCTTCTCCCACTGTGCTGGACACTCCCACTGTCCCAGGCCTTGTGGAACACAAGGTCTAGCTGGGGAGCCCAGGGAAGTCAACAGCCAGTGACATACGAGTGTTAGAGGGGCATCGTTGGGGAATGAAATGGGGAGGAGATGGGAGCAAGTAACCCCGTCTTAGCCCTTCCTAGGTTGAGCAGGATTAGAGAAGCAAGAGGGAAGGCGTGAAGATAAACTAAACTTCGTGATAGAAGCAGAAAGAATGTTTCTAGAAGGGGAAGGGGAGGGAGGAGAAGATAGGAGGCATGTGCAAAGGTCCAGGGGTATAAACTGCATTTGGTGAACTCAAAGGACATCGGTGTAGCAGGAGGAAAGAATGAGGAGGGGTAGAGGGGAGCAGTAAGAGATGAGATTGGAGATGTATGAAAGCCAGGTCAGATCATGAAGGGCTTTGAAAATCAGGACAAGAACTTTAGACTTCATCCTGAGGGTTATGAGGGGCCTGCAGGGGTTTGGAGCAGACGAAGGGTGGGATCAGGTTTATTGGGGGTGTTTCTCTAGATCTCATTCATGGGATTGATAAATATAGGAAACGTGGTCTGACTCTCATGGAAAGGTACATCGCCCCATCATTATATACCAGTTGAGGATCCCTTATCCAAAATGCTTGGGAATAGAAGTGTTTTGCATTTTAGAGATTTGGGGGGGGGGTCGGATTTTGGGACATCTGCATATATATAATGAGATATCTTGGTGTTGGGACCCAAGTCTAAATGTGAAATTCATATATGTTTCCTATGTACGTATTCATGGACAGAACCTGAAGGTGATTTTGTACAATATTTTTAGTGCACCTCTGCTTTGACTTTGACCTGTCACATGAATTCAAGTGTGGAATTTTCTTCTTGTTGTGTCACATCAATGCTCCAAAAGCTTCAGGTTTGGGAGCATTTCCGATTTCAGATTTTCGAATGAGCGAAGTGCAACCTGGTCCCTGCTGGGTGGTCTTTGTTGAATGGCATTGAATTCCTGCATGTAGCAAGGCACTGCTGGAGGTGCACAGGGGAAAGAGACACTGGTGGGATACATGCAGGCAGAGATCACTCCACCAAGGAAGGGGGAGGAGCAGACTGTAGAGGGCAGGGCGTCCCCTGCAAGGCCAGGGTCAAGTGGTTCCCCCTTGAAGATGTATTTGCCAATTGCAGCCAGAAGGGGGAGCTCCAAGGCCGAAGGCTTGGGGAAGATGAGTGGTGGGTAGTTGCGTCCAGACCCTGGGCTGCTGGGCCAGCCTCCCCCTTTCACAGATGGAGAAACTGAGGCCCCGACCTGGGAAACTGCTTACCCAGCCTTTGCAGTAAGTTATTAACAGCACCGGGGCATGCAGCCCTTTCTTGTGACTCCAAGCTTTTGTTTTCCATCATCCGCTGCAGAGCCCCAAAGGTCAGTTGGGTCTTGAAGTGGCAGAGAAGCAGAGGGAGGGCATCAGAGAACGCAGCCCATGCAAAGGCCCGGGGGTGGAAAAGTCAGAGGGTCAGGGAGTCAAAGCTGACAGGGCAGAGTCGCAGAGGATGTGTGTAGCAAAGGCAGCCAGGGATTCATCCACTCAGCAAATCTGCAATGTGGTAGACACTGCTGTCAGTGCTGGGGACACTGCCATGAGCAAAAAAAAAACAGAAGCTCTGCCCTCATGGAGCTTCTAGTCTAGCAGAGGAAAGATGAACAGTCAATAAAATAAGTAGAAATAAGATGGGAGTAAGTACCATGGAGAAAAAATAAAGTAAGTGGGGGGTTAGGTAGTGCAGGACAAGACCTCACTGAGAAGATAAGACACTTGAGCTCAGATCTAAGGAGATAGACAGCAAGCTGTGAAACTATCTGGAAGGAAGAATGTGCCTGGTAGAGGGAGAGTGTGTGCAAAGGCCCTGAGGCAGGAGCATGCCTGGTTTATGTAAAGAACGGTGTGGCGGAAGGATGAGTGAGGGTGGATGGGGAAGAAGGGAGCAACCCATCCCCTACCACCCAGCCTCATACCTCCCTCACTGGTCCCCACAGCGCATCCAGGTGATGATCCAGCCCAGCGAAGACATTGTCCGCCCGGAGAAC
Organism: Marmota marmota marmota; assembly: GCF_001458135.2. Lineage (NCBI taxonomy): Eukaryota > Metazoa > Chordata > Mammalia > Rodentia > Sciuridae > Marmota > Marmota marmota. The sequence goes on from NW_026000168.1 coordinate 15,437,906, forward strand.
GGTCCGGAGCAGCCCCAGGCCAGCAGCTCAGCCACCAAAGAGGCCTACATCTAGGGGTGCGGGGCCGCTCGCCGACCCAACACTGTCACCCCCCCCAACCTGGTTGAAGGCGACCACCACTTGATGACTGAAGATAACCTTCTATCTCCACCTACCTCAAGTGGCGAGTCCAGATTCCAACACCACACAAAGAGAGGGGAGGTGGGGGGGCAGTCAGACCCCTGGGGGGGGCCCTGCCGGGGGGGGGGGGTCATGTAAGTCCGAGTGGGCTTCCAGCATCCGGCGGGCTGGTGATCTTTCTCCTGGTGGGGGGACCCCATAAGCATCAAGCGGTCTGTTGACATTTGTAACTGCCGTGGTAGCTCATTTTTATCCCGCCAGCGAGTGTGACCCTGTGACCCGGCCAGGCCACACACACACACACACACACACACACTCCTGGCTTTTAGTCGTATTCTTGACTGTTTTCTTGCCGAACCCTGTGACTGTTATCTTGGACTTTGCAGGAAGGTCGGATCCGCCAGACACTGCTCTGGACAAAGGACAAGGGCGTTTTGTATACAGTGGGGACTGCCAGGGACAGTTTACTCGAGGTGGCAGGGAGCCCACGGGGATCTCTGACTTTTTTTTTTTTTTTTAATTTTCTCCTTCCCGAGGCAGCTGGACAAAACAACAACCCCTAAAGACCTCAGTCTGTGTGTGTTCCCAGAGCTGTTTCACAAGCAGCACGCATAGCATCCTTTGTTTCCCCCAGGGAATGGACACCTCTGCAGCTCCGTGTCCCGATCCCCATCCTTGCCAGCCCGGGGCCCTTCTGATTGGAGACCATCTAGGCCCAGAAGGGCTTAAAATGCCACAAGCACAATTCATTTCTTTTGATCGCCATTCCTAAGGAACCTCAGGGCCCCCTGGGGGACATTCCCCAATTGGGATCTCTGGTTTGTCGCAAGCAGCCCAGTTTTTCAGAGCACAAAACCACTGCAGAGTTGAAATCAAGGTGGGCGGTGTGTGTCGGAGGGTCCAGACCATTCCAATTATCCTTCTGTTTCCCTCTTAAACTCTCACTCTCACTGCCAACCCCATTCCAAGCTGCCACCCCCCCCACCCCACCCAGTCCCTTTCCTGGAATCTTCTCACTGCAGGGGTCTCCTCACTGCCACTCAAATCTACCCAACCCATGAACCAACCCAGGAACCAGTATGAATCCAGAGACTCTACCCCCTACTCCACCCCTAGATGCCCAGACGATAATGATGTGCTTCCGGAGATTTCAAAGTGCTTCATTGGGGAAGTGTTATTTATTCCTCTCTGGAATCGGGCTCCATGGTGCTGGCAGCAACGAAGCGGGTGAAGACAGTGTCTCGAAAGTTCCAGCAGCTCAGTACCTTTTGCATTGGCCAGGAAGATGGGTTCCCATGTAGCAAAGCTGTATGTCGTGCCCCCCGTAGCTCCTTAGCTCGTTAGCTCACAAACTGTGCTTTATTATGACTAATCCTTAATAACTATGATAAATAACTGTGACTGTGGGTTTTTTTTTTTAATCTCTTGTCATTCTCAGCTGAAAGTGACCAGCATACCAGTTCTTGCAATAAGGTATTACCCTCAGAGTATTAAGCACATTATCGTAGAGAATAAATAATATGTAATGCACCTAGAAATGCACACCCATGCACACTCATTCTCACGTGTGGCATATAGGGTCCCATGTGATATTGTGTAGGAAATCTACAACCTTCTCCCGAGGTTGCCTGTAAAAAAACATAGTCTCATTGCTAAGGCATCCCCGATGCTGAGTGGCAAAGCCATGTTCAAGCTGCATATGTATTAAGTCCTAGGTTTAGAATGAAAGGACCCTGCACTGTGTCTCCTGGTCCCATCCCATCCCCATCCGTGTGTGAGTTCCTTTAGAATAAGAGCAAGGAGCCTTCTAACTTTCTCTTTGTTCTTCAATGTGAAACCGAGATCAAGTCTTTCTAAGTATATTTAATGTTTGTAAGCAATTCTAACTGAGATGTTTGGCAAGAAATCCCCTAACTGATTTCCATCCAAACTTACCTTATAGAGCACAATAGTGTAAGTGTCGTACATATACTGTGAGAACTGTGAATATGTGTAACTTTTTTCCTTTTTTCTTTTTTTTTTTTTAGTATTTGCCCAGGGAGGGGAAAAAAGATATTGTATTATCATATATGCTTTTCTTTTTTGCAATAAGGATTTATTCTCAGAACACCAAGTAAATCTATCTCTATATAAAAAATATATGTAATATATACATATTCAAAGTATATACAGAGCCTGTTTTAAAAAAATTACACTATTATTTAGTAAAATTATCTGTTCTATGGACCAAATGTAAAATATTTATAAATGAAGATACATTTTAAATGTCTATAAATGGTGTCATAACCAGAGCACGGGCGTTATGTACGCTTCTAAGAATTTAGAGGAAAAATAATAAAGGTTCTATGATATCCAACATCAGACCTTCAATTCTTTTGGGGGTGGGCAGGATAGCCTCTTTCATCAAAGCAACAGCACGAACATACAAAACTTTTTCCCCCCCTAACAGGGAGAGATTTGGGTGCAAAATTCAGTGAAATGGAGCTGGACTTTCCCAGTCTTAGAATGAATAGAAAATGAGTCTGAGCTATGTAAAGGAGGGGCATTTGGTCAACTCAATAAAGATCTAAAACTGAAGGATGGCAGCAGCTTGTTTAGTTAACAATGACATTCATTCACTCACGGATTCATTCCTCAAACTTTTGAATTTTTTTTTTTTTCAATCTCATTGAGAAAAATGTGAGTTCTACAGAGAGGTCATAAGAATAGTTCAATGGATGCCTGTGTATGCTTCACCCAGATTTGCCACTTGTTAACATGTTGCCACATTGATTTAAACCCTCTCTCCTCTCTGACTCTTATCAGACAGGGTTCAGTCTGGAAAGGGGAACTGCTATGAATATTATGGAACAGGGATTTGTTACAGAGTCAAGACCTTAGGCAATTGTGAGATTGGGACATAAGGATCTGAAAGGGGAATTGGGGGCATCAGAGCAAATGTCCCCTGTGTTCCTTGCCACCTCTCTTCCATAGGACCTTCAAGATGCTGAACCAATATAGAATTCCACTGGGTCCACAATGCACGGGGGTTGAGTGAGACTCAAAGTTAGTACATGGGAAGCATCTTATGTCCACAGTGAGTTATCAGGGTCTCCCAGAATCCTGAGAGGTCATACTCTCCATTGGAATTAAGAACTCGCTTCCAACTTGTCAGAAAGAAGGCAATCCAAGAAGAAACATAACAACCAGGGAACCCCCTCATCCTTTTGTATGCAAGTGCTATGGTTTGGTTATGGTTAGAGTGTACACCCCAAAGGTTCATGTACTAGAACCTTGGTCCCCCAGTGTGAAGAGGTGGAGTCTATTGGAAGGTGCTAGGTCATTGGGAATATCACCCTTTTCAAAAGGAATTAATGTTGTTCTCCTGGGAACCCAATTATTTCTTCCAAGAGGATTGTTTTAAAAGAGCAAGAGGCTGGCCCCTCCCTAGCCTCTGGCTTCCTGTCTCGCTGTGTGATCTGTCCTCTCTTACCTGCTCCTACCATGATGCCCACTGTCATGAATCCCTTACTAGAACAGACACCATGCTGTTTGTACTTTGGGCCTCCAAAACTGTGAGCTAACTAAATCTCTTTTCTTTATAAGTTACTTAGCTTCAGGTACTTTATTATAGCAAGGAAACACTATAAAACAGCAAGTTACTTCTGTGTAGCTTTTACACTGAAAATGATGGCATGTCAAGGAAGGAGAGGGAAAGACACGACCACCCATACTTTATTTCTCTTACTTATAAATTAGCCAAAGGAAATGAGTGTTGGCACAAAGAGAAACTTGGGCTATGGCTATGGCTCAGTGGCAGAGTGCTTTCACAGCATGTATGAGGCTCTGGGTTTGATTTTCAGCGCTGTGTAAAAATAAATAAAGGTCTATCGACAACCGAAATAAAATAAAGATATGCTGTCCATCTATAACTACAGAGAGAGAGAGAGAGAGAGAAACTTAATTTTATTTTATGTAGGGTTTCACGGCTCTCATAAGAATGAAATACACATTCATGTTCAAGCTTTGAAATACGTATCCTCTAATTTCACATGCAATTTGAATGATCTCATATCTGCATTTGCATATTGTAAAGATGAACAGGAAACTTTATGATACCAGTTTAAATTTTCCTTTATTTAGAACATTAAATAGCAAATAAACACTAAGCTCAGTGGAAAGAAAGACCCCAGGAGGAAAGAGAAGTTTTGTATTTGGTCACCTGTAACAGCATTTTTTTTTTTTTCTGTTTTTGAAACAAGATGCCCTGCACTTTCCTTTTCCCCTGCATACTGCAATTGCTGTAGCTGACCCCAGAGAAGAGTCTATACTTCCAATCTTTCAGGTCTTCCAGTCTCACATATTAAAGGTTGGTCCCCACCCCCTGATGCTAGTGGTGGAATCTTTAAGAGGCAGGGCCTAGTGGAAGGAAATGAGGTCACTGGGGGGGGGCGGGTCCTTGCCAGCCATCAGGACCCGCCCCTTCCTGTCCTGCTCTCTTTTTCCTGCTTGGAGGCAAGCGGCTTGTTTCCGCCTTATGCTGCCGCCATGTTGTGCTGCCTTGCCCGAGGCCCAAAGTGGCAGTCGTTCTGAAACCTCTAAAACCGTAAGTCAAAACATACTTTTCCTCCTTTATGTTGACAGTTTTAGGTATTCTTGTCTCAGCGGTGAGAAGTTAAGGTAGGTAGGGCTCTGTGTAGCTAACACCGCCACACGTCAGAAGACCACAGAGCAGGGGCCAGCAGGGGTAGGCCGGACCGCTCTCCCGTCTCAATGGGCACATGTTTTTCCCTGCATAGGACTCCCGAGAGCTGGGTTTCTGTTTCAGTTTTGCGGTTCAGGGTCCAGAGTGTGGGCAAAGTATTCTCACCTACAGAGAAGGGCATTCTGGGAAATATTTCCTTTGGGGCGTGGCATGGGGTCGGGTGGGAGGATGCTGGGGATTGAAGCAGGGGAGCTTTGGCTACACCCCCAAGCCTTTTTGTGTGTGTGGTGTCTTTTTTTCTTCCTTCCTCCCTCCCTTCCTTCTTTCCTCCCTCTATCCCTCCCTCCATTGCCCAGTCTGGTCTTAAAGTTGCCAGACTCTTGCCTCAAGCTCCATGCCACTTGGATTACAGGTGGTGAACTGCACTCAGTTCCGCAATGCAGTTTTAATCTTAGTCTTGCTTTTCTAGCTATCCTGTGCTGGCACAGTAGAAATTCTGTTGTTACTATTTTGCTAAGCCATTCGAGAACCACTTGCTGATACTTGGACCTGCACCTCTTAAAATGAACATGTCTTCTCCAAGCAAGGACGTTCCCTTACCTAACTACGATAGGTTGGCAAATGCAGGGGATCTCAAACTGCTACATCCAGTTTTTTAAAATTGTCTCAGTAAAGTCCGTTGTAGTGATTTGTTTGATCCAGCATCACAGATTGCACCAAGATATTGTGTCACTCAGCAGATAAATTTTTTTAAGTTTTATTTGTTCTTTTTAGATGTACATGACAGTAGAGTGTGTTTTGACATATTACACATGTAAAGCAGAAAAGGTGTGCGAGATCAGGAACCATGGAAAAAGAATAAGGCACCGCAAGAAGATTTATTGGGGGGTGCTCCCTGATGAGGTTCACTGGTCTGCAAAAGGGTGAGGGCTGGAGAAGTCGCATGCAGGAAAGGCAAGCACAGTACTTATAAGGGTAGCTGGAGGCGGGAGGGCATAGGCCATCTAAATTGCTGCTATTGACAGCGGGTCGGCTGGGCCAAGTTTAGGGGCATCGTGTCTGTCGCTGGTTGGTCCGGACTGATATGAGTTGGCAGGGTGATTGCTTCAGGCAGTGGGAACCCTTGGTTGTTCAGGTCCATTACTGTGTCAACTTCTTTTTTTATTTTTTTGTAATTTTTAAAAATGTTTTTGTGGTGCTGGGGATTGAACCCAGTGTGAGAAGCACTCTGCCAATTGAGCTATATCCCTAGCCCCCTGTGTCAGCTTCTAATTGGCCATTTCAGGTCTCCTCAGCCAGGTGGAAAGTCCCTGTGGAAGGGGAAGGGAAGGCTACCAACCCAACATCCCAACCTCTTTGATGTTATAGGGCCCTGTTGTCATCTGCTTCTTCCTGATGGTAGGGGGCATCATTTGGGGAAGGTCAGGAGTTGGGAGCCCATTGGGAAGGCGGCTGTAGGGGTGGAGGAACATCTGATTTACCATCACCCTTGAGACTTTGCTGCTGTGGTTTTGGATAAATCTGAGGAATCAAGGAGCAGTCATTAGCAAGACACAAATTATAAGGACGGAGCCAATAATTGGACCTAACCAAGCAGCAAGAGCAGAGTTCCACCATCCTGGGAGGAGTGAGGTGGACTGCTGCTGCCTTCATTTCAGTTCTTCATTCAGCCAATGTAGCACATCGATGTTTTCTTCTACTAGGCCGGTTTCATTGATGTAATAGCAACATTCTTCCCTGAGGAACAGACAGGTACTACCTTTATCAGCAGTGAGCAGATCAAGGGCCCACCTGTTTTGGAGAGTGGCCCGTGTAAGCGATATTATTTGTCTTTGGAGAGATGCCAGGGAGTGGGCAGAGACTTCAACTACTAGCTGTAATTTTTCTTCAAGCTCTTTAGTTGTGGTTAAGCTATGGCCCAAAGCCTCGGCCCTGATGCCTGAGGCGACTAGGGACGAGGCAAGGGAAATACCCACAATCACTGGAAGAAAGACAGCCTGTTTAGATCTAGTGGGTGGAGTCTCAACGAGAGAAACTCAGCCTGTCCATAGAGTATTAGTTGAGGGACTAGGGTAACAGGGGTGCAGAAAGGAGTGGCAGTAGAGGAATTGATGACTTTTGACATGTCCCATTACACCAAAAAGAAAAATCCTGGGGGTGCATGGATTTGGGAAGACACTGTAATATTCACATTGTGTCTGGGGTAGGCTTCGGAGGCATAACAGATTGAAAGATTTTGTTGCTGCTGCAGGGGATTGTCAAAGAGGGGGATCCCCGTCAGAGGTAGGGAGGCATCACCCCTTGAGAGGTGTTAAGGGGAAAGGTCAGAAAGACTGCCATTAACAGGTGGGGGGCAATCCAGAGTAGCACATGGAAAACAATCAGAAATATTATTGACCCTGGAGTAATGTAGGAGTTGTAACCCCTGGTGTGCAAGGACCGGCCATGAAAATGGGTCTCCCATCTTTATCTCATGTGCCCCTAGTTTGTGAGTGAGGGCAGTTTTTTTTCTGGAGGATTTCTCGGTGGAGCTGAGGAATCACTCGGGTATAGGTGCGGAAAATCTTAGAGTTCTGGAGGGGGAACTGTTCCAGGACCAGGTGTACAGCTTTCCCTCCACTCCTGCTGCTCAGCAGTTGTCCTAGGAATCTCTGATGTTCAGGTAGGTGCTACCTCCAGAATAATTGTACAGAAATTGGGTTTGAGTGGTCTCTTTGGCCTTGTACATATTGCAGGAGGAGTGAGGGCATCTTCCATAGATATCTGGTTGGGATTTGTAGTACTCCTTGGTATGGTCATAGAGAAAACAGAGGATAGGTGCTTGGCCAGAAAGACTGGGGCCGGTTAATAGAATGGGGATAGTTGTTTGGCAACCAGTAGGTTGGCAATCGCTGGTTCCTAATGTCCAGTTGTACCATCCCAGATCCCTTGTGTGTGGAAACGCCAGTGGTAGGGATTAGGCAGCCTCATTCTGGTCAGGGGCACCTGTAGGAACAGACTCAAGAGGAGAAGAAGTGGGAGGCCCACCAATTGGGATGACCAGGACTTAGGATCTGGGACAAGCTTGAGGTGAGAAACACGATACCAAGGGGCGTGGCCTACTATTTTTTCTGATTTTGGGGGTGGTGAGAATCATCATATGGGGTCCCATCCAGTATGGTTGGAGTAACCGAGGAAGGATTTCCTTTAAGAGGACAGAGTCTCCTGGTTGGAGTGGACTCTCAGAAGGCGCAAGTTCTGTTGGGGCAGGAAGATGGTGGTTCTTGTGTTCTTGGAGGAGGTTGCGGAGTGAGATAAGGTAAATATGAGGCCAGGAGTGGGGGTTGGATGGGAAGGTTGTGATTAATCAGGAAGGGGTGGCCTTAGAGCAGTTCGAAGGGCTAAGTCCTGTGGGATCCCTAGGGGCAGCTTGGATTCGGGTATTGGGCCAGGAGATTCGAAGCTCAATTGAGAGTTTTGTAAGGTGGTCCTTGAGAATCCCATGGGCCTGCTCAACCTTACCCAAGGACTGTGACCTGTAAGGAATGTGAGGTTTCCAGGAGATGTTGAGGCTTTCTGAGATCTGTTGAATTAGAAGTGAAGGCAGGGTCCTTGTCTGACTGGGTTGATGTGGGAAGGCTGAACCTGGGGATGATCTGCTCAATGAGGACTGAGGCCACAGAGTCCGCTGTTTCTCCAGAGGTTGGGAAAGCCTCAGTCCATCCTAAAAAGGTATCTACCGGGGTGAGTAGGTATCACAACTTTTTGTGTTTGGGCATGTGAGTGAAATCTACCTGCCAGTCTTTGCCTGGTTGGTGTCCTTGCATCTGATGAGTGGGGACTTTGGGTCGTTACCCCCCTACCCCCTTGAGTGAAACAGAGGAACATATGGAGCATGTGGAATGGACCTGCTGAATTAAGTCATGTGTGCCAGGTAGGTAAAAGAGAGGTTGGGAGAACTGTAAGAGAAGCTGGGGACCAATGTGAAGTGACTTGTGGATATCGGAGCAGATATCTTGGGTTTGGAGTTGAGGAAGGGCAATTTTGTCCTCCAGGAAGATTTAGCCCTTGTCTCTTATCTGGCCGCCTTGCCAGGAGGTCAGTCTGTTCCTGCTGGGTGTAAGCCAGTTTGGAGGGCCTAAGAGAAAGAGAATGGGAGCCGTGGGCAGCTCGCTGGTTAAGCTTCTAGTCACTGCATCAGCCTTGTTATTTTCCTTGGTTCTGGGGTCGGAAGTGGTTTGATGACCCTGGCAGTGTATAATAGTAACTTGGGAAGGGAGGGGGAGTGCCTCAGGTAGTTTAGAGATAAGAGGTCTTAACTATAGGGGAGCCTTTGGTAGTAAGGAATCCTCTTCTTCCAGATGGCTGAGTGAGAATGTGCAATAAGCAAGGCATATGGAGTCAGTATAGATGTTAAGTGACTTGCCTTTTAAAAGGTGGAGAGCTTGGATGAACGCAAAGAGCTCTGCCTTTTGAGAGGTTGTAACTTCAGTGAGGCGGTTGGCCTCCAAGGCTGCTGTGTGGCGATTGTCTGGCCTGACAGTTGAGCTTCCATCTACAAAAATTGTCAAGTCTGGTGCCGACAAGGGATGGTCGAAGAGGCCTTCCCAAGGTAGTGTGTAAGGCCTCAAGTGCTGCCATGGAAGGGGAGGAGGAAGGGAAGGCTGCCGATCCAACAACACATACATGGAATATAAATTATTCTAATTAGGATCCCATTCTTGTGGTTGAACATGATACGGAGTTACACTGGTCCTGGGCAGATTTTTTTTTTAGGTGTAGATGGACACAATACCTTTCTTTTGATGCGATGCTGATATCAATCAAACCCAGTGCTTCACAAATGTGCTCTACCACTGAGTCACAACCCCAGCCCCGAAGGGCAGATATTTTTTAGCACTTATTACCTGCCAGGCAGAGTTGATACAACCAGCCTCACAAACTCAAAAAGGATTAGTCTGGCAACTCAGCCCTTCCTCCCCAGCTCTCTACTACCACTTTTCTAATCTTCACTTCTCTAATCTCTGAATGAAAAACAGCAAGACCGCTCTTTCTACCACTCTCTGCTTTTACCTGAAACAAAAGCCAGAACATGGGTGTGGCCATTTCAAAAAAGAAGAAAAAAAGAAAACAGAATTGCACCCTCAAACAAAACCTCAAGGAAGGTAGGCAAGCTATCTTTCATCCTCTCTCTGGCTATTTCTTTTTCTTTCTTTCTCCTGTACTTTCTTCCCTGAAAGATCTTTTTCATAAGTACTTATAGCTCCAACTTTAAAGGAAATCTGAAGTGGGAGCCTCACACCACAGGAGTATAATGGTTTCACTTAGGGCCACTCTGTCCTACCCAAGGTGCTTTCTGCACACTTCTTTCCAACGTCCATCCTTTTCAGCTTTTCATAGGAAAGTTGGAAACAGGTTAGAGGGCTCAGGCTAGGGAGAAATCTTAAAAGACATCTATTTCTGTTTGAAGCTTGAATTGTTTTTAAGGAAGTATTTCTCCAATTGCAATGTGCATTAGTATCTCCTGGGGAGCTTGTCTAAATGCAGATTTTAATTCCCTAGGTGGGAGATGAGATCCGAAATTCTGCATTTCTAATGGGTGCTCAGGTGTTGCTGATGGTCCTTTATTTGAACTTGCATAACAAAGATCCAAAGAAAAGCATTCAGTCTCTTCTTAAATACTCATAGGGAATTTACCACCTGCTTAGGAAACTGTCAGAATCTTTAACTCAGACTGTAAAGCATAAAAGAGAGTTTGTCAACTCATGAAAATTTCTGAAGGGGCTGGCTTCAGATAGAGCTGGATCCAGGTACTCAAAGGATGGCTTTGGGAATCTCTCTCTCTCTCTCCACCTCTCAGTTATGCTTTTCTCTTCCCTGAATTTACCCTTAGATTGACTTTTAATGTTGGGGAAAACAAAAGAGCTTAGAGCAGGTTTAAGCAGTAAGCGTTTTGTCCCTAATACGGCCTGTAACACTTCTAAGATTGGGTCTCATTCAAACAGCCTATGACACATGCCCATCTCCAAATTTATAAGTTTGGGAGGATAGAATGTACTGAATGGCCAGACCTGGAAGGTCAGAATGACTGGTGAAGAAGGAGCCACCTGTGTTAGGAACCAAAGGATGACTTAGTCATAGGAATTTTAGTTAAAATGTGGTCCCAATCCTTCCCACAGCTAAAGGATGAAGAAGGGTTGATAAGAGAAACAGAGAGGGTAAACAGAAATGCAGGGGCTTGAAATACAGGGGTCTGAGCCCTCTAACCTGTTTTTTGCATACTGGCTCTGTAGGGAAGTCTTGGGCCTTTACCCTTGGTGTTCCTGATTTAGTAGGAGTTCAATAAAGATGGATAGATGGTGAATGGATGGAGAGAGGGATAGATGATGGATGGAAGGATGGTAGTTAGAGGGATGGATAGGCAGGTGGGTGGAAAGGTGAGTGGGTGGATGGATGCATGGTGGGTAGATGGATTGGTAAGTGCAGGGATGAATGGATGAGTGGGCAGACAGGAAATGGCAGTGTGACAGCTATCAAGGCCATGGCTCTGGAGTCAGGCAAACCGCCATGTGAGTTTTGGCTTTGCAACACACTGTCTGCTACTCTGAACACATTACTTAAATATCTTGGCACTCCAGCATCCTCACAAAATTGTTAAAAGAGTTCAGTGTGCTAAAAGTAGGAAAGTACATAGCAGAGTGCCTGACCCCAGCCCAGTATTGGGAAATAGCAGGTGCTATTATAGCAGCACTTTCTGAAATATTCCTCTGTAATCGTGTTCATTCCCCACTCAGGGCCCCATGGTTTGAAGGATTTTGTCTGTCAAACTGTCACTTAATAATTAAGCTGTTCCCCCCCCCCTTATTATTAATCAGATGTGGCTGCTAATTAGAGCTTCTGATTAGCATGAGGTAACCAGGGTGACAGCACTGAGTTGATATCATTCCAGGCAAAAGCAAAGAAATATGGCATTTTGGGTTCTGAGCTTTCCCTGATAGCAAGTAGTTATGTGATTTCCTCGGGGCTTTCTAATACAAAAAAAAAGGAGGTTCCAGATTCCCTATTGAGCTCTCCAGGGACTCTCAGAGATCTAGGACCTTAGGTAGGATCTATAGTTCTGTCAGCTCACAAAATGTTTGATTAGGGTTGTGGCTGTGGCTCAGTGGTATATAACACTTGCCTAGCACATGTGAGGCACTGTGTTCAATCCTCAGCACCACATAAAAATAAATAAATAAGGTGTTGTGTCATCTACAACTAAAAAAAAAAATTAAAAGAAAATGTTTGACAAAAGATTTAATATTACTGCTCTTTAAAATCAAAGCCATGCAGATTGCTTTGAGGGACAGACATTTTCTAGGACAGGTGACCACAATTCTTGATCCACCTAACAGAAAAGATCATAAAAATGCCTTGTAGTCTTAAAGCTCAGATTTTGCACACTTCTCTATCTCTTTCAGATAAGCTTGCAGTGGCAGAATCACTGAGTCTGAAAGTCTGTAGTTTTTAAGTTCATTCATACTTAGTAATGAGTTGCCTTCAAGAAAATTTGTGTTTATTTTTACTCCCCCAGAAATATAAGGCAGAGATAATTTCCCCTATGCCTTTTCCAAACCAGATCTTGTTATTTCGAAAGATCTTTTTCAGTTGCATAGCTAAAGATATCTTAAATGTGAACTTATAGTTCTTTGAAGTTTACTGATAATGGATTTTTTTCATGTACCTTCTGCTCTTTTTATTTGGTGAGTTTATAGCTCATAGATATCTTGTTTTTTGTATGTTTCACTAAGATAATTAACATAAAGGTTTATCTTGTCCCACGTTTTCAGAGGTTTTAGTCCACGGTTGACCTGTGGTGGCATAGTACATAGTGGGAGGAGTGTGTGGTGGAGGAAACCTGTCACCTCATGGCAGCTGGGAAACTAAGAGCAGGAAGGGTCCAGGTCCCAGTATCCTTTCAAGGGCACATCACCAATGATCTAACTCTCTTTAACTAGGCCTCACCTCTTAAAGGTTCTAACACCTCCTTTAACACCACAGGCTGAGACCAAGCCTTCAACTCATGGGCCTTTCTGGGACTCTCCAGATCCAAACTGTATCATATACTGAGGAAATTAACATTTTTTTATGTATGTTGAAAAATACATACTAAATCTTAGGTAAAAATTTACATGATGCGTGATGCATGTGCATATGTATTTCATGTATACCCGTGTGTCTTTTCCCAGTTTTTGGCTTCTCCAGCTTCATCTCCTTTCCAGTTTGACATGGATTTTGAGTTCAGTGGTTCAAAATTTCTAGCCATCTCCTTTTCCAATCTTGTGTTGGTAGTGGGAAATGTGGGAATCCTGCTACTTCCTGTTGCATCTCCCTGACAGAGCAGAGGAATGGTGGCCTAGCAAGTGTCATATGCTTGAACAGGGCCTGGTATACAGTGAATGCTCAGATTGGGCCTTTTTGACAACTTTTGTGACATCAGAATAGTGACATCTGCTCACTCCTCTGTTATCACAAACCAGCCTGTTCGTTATGCTCTTAGAACCTTCCCTGGGACACACTTCAGGCTCACTGAACTTTTGTCAGAGCTGGTTGAAGATGTGGGGTACTGGAGTAACGGTAGTAGTCATGACAGTGATACTGATAACAACTATTCTTGAGGCTCTTCTAGGTTTGAGGCCCTGCATCAACCATTTCCCAAGCATTTCCTCGCGTAACCCTTGGATAGCCCATGGGGTACAGACAGCCCTCAGGTTACCACTCTAGCGATATCCCCTCACTTCCTTCTCTATTTTCATTTTTTGTACACACTGGTTCCTGGTGAACATTCTGATACATATTCAGCATCTCTGTCTGTCACAGACATGGGTATTATTTTTGTAATGAGAAATACATGATAAATTATATTTAAAAAAAAATAAAACCCACAAAGTCTCACAGGCTTGCCACTGTGGAGGAGGACAATTTACTGACAAGAATGTCTCATTACAATGCACATACAATTAAGACTGTGCCTATGTTGCTTTTGGAGGAAAGTTTTCTGGTGATAAAAAATGCTAATGGGATGTGAGTTGGGAGACCAATCATGATGGACAACTCTAATAATATCTAACATGTCTCAGTAGAGATCCAGGGTTCCAGCCATGTTTCCACTGGGTGTTTTTCACCTGATGTTTTCAAGAGAATGTCTTGGTGTTTTGCTTGAGTTTGGTATCACTTCTTGTCCACTGGGGACTGCAGAAGATAGAGGTAGCATTGCAAGAGATTTGTTGCGTGGATGACTTTAATGACAAAGGAAATAAGGGGCAGGAGTGAACAGTGAGGTATCAGCCATTTTATTGAGTGCCTGTGAAAGGAGAAGGAGGGACCTTGGGTAGGAAGACCCTTAGACCAAAGTGCAGTGCTGAGACATTCTCAGCTAGACAATGTGGACCCCTGGTGCAAATACTGTCATTAAAGGTCTGTCACCCTGGAGAATATGCAGGTCCTAGTACATTTCCTAAATTAAATGTGCCCAGGACTTTTTCATGGAATGTTGTTAACTCCCACAAACCTGTGAAAGTTATACATTATTCTTTTCTTTAATTGATGAGTATCCTCAGGCTCAGATGGGGAAAGCAATGCCCCCAAGGACATATAGCTGCTGGTCATGGGACTGGATGCCTGAGTCCAGATCTTTCCTTAACATCGCACTTGCCTCTGGGTAGAGATAAAGCACAGTGTACAAAGTGAAGAGCTATCACCAGCCAGAGTTTAAGGTGAGGGAGATCAAAAAAGCTCATGGCATGGGGACTTTTGCTCCTTTTCCTTCAGAACCTCTGGGATGAAACCCACCTCTTCTGCCAACCCCTCTGGGGGGCCTGAGCTGACTAAGCAAGCCTTCAGGGGTTGCCAGAATAAAAATGCACAGGGGACTTCACTAGGACCAGGCCAGAAAGCACCAGGTCAGAGGCCAGAGCATGAAGAATCTTAGCTGTGTCTTCAGAAGAAGAAAGCTTCAAGTCAGCAGTGCATGTGAGAAAGAGAGAGTGGGAAGCAGTCCCAAGGTCCCACCCCAGTCATTGAGATGCAGGAAGTCTGGGCTGAAGGCCAGAAGTTGCATTCTAATAACTCCCAAGCCTTTGAGGGAGATTCAGTCACTCATCACATCCAGAAGTTCTGTTTATATCAGTCCAGAAACTCAAACTGAGGGATGGTCAGCATGACAACTGACCTGTGCTCTTGAAAAATGTCAAGGTCCTAAAAGACAAAGAATGAAGAATTATTCAGATTAAAGAGATGTGACCAATGAGTATAATGCATGTTTCTGAATTGGATCATGGGGGAATTTTTTCTTTTGCTCTCAAAGGCTTTGGTAGAATAATAGGTGAAATTTGAATTAAGATATGTAGATGAGATAACAATGTTAATTTTCTGATTTTGATCAGTGTGCTGTGGTTATGTGAGAGAATGTGTGTTTAGGAAGTGCATGCTGAGGTGTACAGGAGCAAGGAATAACATGATATCATGTTAGTACAACTTAATATCCAGTGACTCAGAAACAAGTAAACACATATATATGTTGTGTGTGTAGAGAGTGAGGAAGAGAATGATAAAACAGGCAAATATGGAAAAATATCATTTTGAGGATTCTAGTAGAAAGAATACCGAAATTCAGTCTACTTTTTGCAGCTTCTAAATCTGGCATTACTTAAACTCACGACAATCTGAGAGAACTTGGATGTCATCTTTGTGGAAGAGAGCCATATAGGATGGGGTGTAGGAAAGGACACATGGCTGTGATCTGAGACCTCTCCCACCTTATATATTCCCACTCCTGAAATAACCTCTCTTTTGGTAAAATGTCAGGAGAAACATTTGTAATCATCTCATTCAGGAGCTCAGATGGGCCTGATCATTTGTGTGTCCAACACATTGCCAGGTGAGGCTACTGTGCTAGATGGGATCACCCTTTGAGGCCTTGAGGTCCTCTTTCTCAGGGCCACACATCCCCAGCCCTTTTTTGTATTTTATTGAAAGACAGGGTCTCATTGAGTTACTTAGTACCTTGCTAAATTGCTGAGGCTGACTTTGAACTTTGGATCCTCCTGCCTCAGCCTCCTGAGCCACTGGAATTACAGACAATGCATTTTATTTTATTTTTAAAGAGAGAGAGAGAATTTTTAATATTTATTTATTTTTTTTAGTTCTCAGCGGACACAACATCTTTGTATGTGGTGCTGAGGATCGAACCCGGGCTGCATGCATGCCAGGCGAGCGCACTACCACTTAAGCCACATCCCCAGCCCCAGACCATGCATTTTAACTTACAGTACTTTCAAGTTAGGATGGATCACAGTATAATCTATAAAGATAGATTATATATGTAATATGTAGTATAATGTATTATATCTTATCATATTAATATATACCTAGAAGGAAAGCCCCAGGGTTTATCAGTGTGTGCAGCAATGCCAGGTAGAAAAGATACATTATAATGCCATTTTATAATATGTTCATAAACAGTCTGGCATAGCTGCTGTTGTTTGGTTCCTGTTTCTCAGATGGGACCACCAAGGCACAGGAAATTGAGTTTCTTACTGCTGTAGTATGGACCTGGAATGCCCCTCAAAGGCTCATGTGTTAAAGTCTTGATCCCCAGCTTGACACTATTGGGAGGGGGTGGAATCTTTAGGAGGTAGGGTCTAGTGAGAGGAAGATAGTCACTGGGAGCCTGCCCTTCAAGGGGATGTTGGGAGCCCAACCCCTTCCTCTTGCTTTATTTTGCTTCCTGACCATCAGATGGTTTTGCTCCACCACATGCTCCTGCCATAACATGTTGTCCCCATCAGAGGCCTGAAAGCAATGTTTCTTCTCAATCATGGACTGAAATCTCCAAAACTGAGCCAAAATTAGTCTTTTCTTGTGTTGATTATCTCAGGTATTCCTTATAGTAATGTGAAGCTGACTGACATCCTTGCCTAGGATAGGACTGTCTGGCTCCAGATCCCTTGCTTATACCCACACCTCTTATTACTCTGCCACTGTCACACAGTCTGGGGGCATGACATTATGAGTATATAGTTCAGAATGTTTGCATACTTTTAAAAACTCTTTTCAGGCTGTTTTCAATGAGCATTTATAACTTTTATAATCGGGATGCAGGAGGAGGCAATAAAAATCATTTGTTTGTGCAAAGTGTCATAAAAGTTCCGGAAGGCTGTACATCCCCAGGTGTTAGTGATGATTATTTCCAGCTGGCAGGAGGACAGTCACACTCCGGGCTCTTCATTTTATTCCTTTTTGTCATTTTTCTGTAGAAAGCACATGAGTTATTTAGAATTTGGGTGTGTTTGTCACCTGGGGTTTCCATTAGAGTCTCTGCAGTGAATAGAGGGGTCCTTCTCTGATTGGGGGTGGCATCTCTCCACCCCTGTCCCACCTTCTCCCCAGCAGCCTGGAGTATGGCACCCCTCTGCACCGGAGAAGCTCGGGGCCAGCACCAGCTTGTGTTTCTCTTCGTTCCCTCCCAAGAGGGCCATGTCCTTGCTCATCTGTAACTTTCAATTAACCAAGCACCAGGCTTCGGCTCAGAGTCTGAACAAATGTTCCAAGGAGGGAAAGAAAATCCAGCCCTATAGCTCCAGGAGGACATTTTCTTTTAATTAAAGTGAGAATCAAGGCAGCACTAAAACCCCTTTCTGATGAGACGGAGGGTGGCCAGGGAGGTGTCCTTGAGAGAAAAGGGGTGGGTAGAACAGGGCTGGCAGAGTGTGGGGAGGGAGCCACCCTCCTACCCCTGTGTTTCTCATTAGGTCCCTGCAGGACTAGAGTCTGCTAATTGTACTGAAGAAGGGCAGTTGATGTCAGATGGCCCTGGTAATTAGAACCCAGGACCCCTGAGAGGGTTGCCATACCCAGTCAGGACTGTGCTAACACTAGTTGTTAAAGTGGAGTGGAAGGGAGCATGTGTGCAGATCAAGTTTGGAAATGGGGCTCTGGGTTGGCTCTGCAGAGCTCCCTTACGCCTGGCTCCCTTACATCTGTTCCAAGGACCAGCCTGTTCAGAAAGAAGGAAGAAGGACTTAGCCAACTTCTCACAGTCCTACAGCCCATAACAGAGAAGGACTTAGCTTTTGTTTGTGGTTCACATGGCTCCCTGGCAGCAGAACTGGAGGTTCCCAGGAGATGGGTGACAGTGGTAGTAGTTGCTGTAGCCAGCATCTGTTTCTCATAACTGCTGCTTCTGGGTGCATCCTAAGGACCTGAACTTTGGAGCTTGGTCTTTGTGGGTGTAAACCTACTTCCACTATCTCCTTCCTGGGTGGTTGATGGCAACCTAATTTTCCCCTTGGCCTATTCTGTAAAATGGAGATGATAATGATGCTTGCTACTACTGTTTGAATATGGATAGTGCCTCTAGAGGTCTGTGTGTTCAAGGCTTGGGCACCTTTAAGAGGTTGGGTCTAGTGGGATGTCCTTAAGTCATTGGGGCCATACCCTTGAAGGGGATCCTGGGACCCTAGTACTGACTTTCCCCTCTCTATTCCTGGTTTTCCGGAGGCCTAACATTTGGGGCTGCCCAGTCTTGGACTTGAACCTCCAGAAATGTGAAACTAAAGTAAACCTCTGTAGTTCATGAGTAGTCTGTCATTTTAGTGGTGCAGAGCTGACCGATCCCATGCTGTTGTGAGGGTGGCCAGCACTCAATGAATATAGCAATTGTTAAAACACAGTATTTATAGAGTTTCACTCATTAATCCATCCCAGTATCCCATGTGATAATCACCTTCATCATCCTTTTTGGTACATGCAAAACCAGAGGCACAGAGGTTAAGTAACTTGTCCAAGGTCACATAGTTCTTAGTAAGAGGAGCCAGGATTCAACCCTGGGCCCTATGGCTTTTATAGCCCACATAATTGGCCATTATTTTATTCTGCTTCTTGATATGGATATGCAGATGTAGAAACAGGTGTGCTGTGCTTTGTAGCAAAGTTCTTTAAGATGGCAGATATTAAGGGAGTGGTTTAGAGTTGACCAGACAGGGGCTCAAGGATCAGGTTCACCTGAGTTCAGGCCTTAGTTCCTCAGCTTTCCTGGTTGGTGCCTTTGGATAAGTCACTTTGCCTCTCTCTGCTCCCACTTATTCATCTGTGAAATAAATTAATAATCCTGTCCTGGTCCTTTCCTAGAGCAGCAACAGAGTAAGAGATGCAAGAAATGTCTGTGGAAGAGGATGTAGGGTGAGAAGGGAACACCAGGAGAAGGTCTGTCCCCTGTGGATCCTGGACCTCTGCCCCTGGACAGGCATCCCCCTCCCTCCTCCATTCCCTCCTCTCTCCCAGCATCCTAGAGCCCCTGGAGGCAAGGAGCCACAGCTCACAGCCATCACCTAATGCTAAGTGATGAAGTAGAAGTCTCCAAGGGCAACAGATCCCAGTAGGCTTGGACTTCAGGTGGCGGGAAAGGGGTCCCTGTTAAGGCAGTTGGAGATTGGAAGGGACCAGTAAGATCACCCATTGCTGGGGCCATCTCAGTCCTGATGGAAAATTGCTAGGGCCCCTTCTTCTTGCACCTGCCTCCTCCCCATTTCCTGCCTCCTGCCCCACCCCTTCCAATCCAGCCATGGAGGAAACTGACTGAAATGCACATCTGATGAGGTCATTCTCTGGGATTAAAACCCCCCTGTAACTCCCTCTTGTCCCCCACAGAGTCCAAACTTTGAACTTGTGATCTTCCTACCTCAACCTCCCGACCTGTTGGGATTACAGACATGCGCCACTGTGTCTGGCTGGTTTTCTCTTGTGTAGTCTTCACATCTATATTCCAACATAGCTTCCCTGTGGGAACTTCCCCAACACTCTCCAACTCTAAGTCACTGAGTGCATATCATATGATGTTGTCTTAGTTAAGAGCATTTGTCTTCTGTTGGACATAGGGGCCTCCTAAAGGATAGGGACTGAGTTAGAGTTGTTTAATATTAAAATCGTGGTGCATGGTGCATGAGGCAAAGAGGGAAAGAAAGGATCTGCTAGGTGGGTGGATGGATGGATGAATAGAGAAGTAGATGGGTGGGTGG
>NW_026000168.1:15457769-15478287 GCF_001458135.2 Marmota marmota marmota
AGATGGGTGAATGGATGGGTGGACAGGTAGATGAATAGACAGAAGGAATAATAGATTGATGGATGAATAATAGGAGAATTTATAGGCTAATAGATAAATAATAGAAGGATGGGTAGATGAGCATGGGAATGATTGGATACAAATAGATGGGCAGATGCTGTGCCTTTTTCATCATAGGGAGAAAAGCTTCAGTCTTTGGATTTCAAGGTTGGGAAGTCTACTATACCTGTCCCTATTCCCAGTGGTCTCAAAAGTAGTGATATATTTGAAAGAGGAAATTGACATAATATAAAATCAACTATTTTATTTTTTTAAAGAGAGAGAGAGAGCGAGAGAATTTTAATATTTATTTATTTATTTATTTTTAGTTTTTGACGGACACAACATCTTTGTTTGTATGTGGTGCTGAGGATCGAACCTGGGCCGCACGCATGCCAGGCGAGCGCGCTACCGCTTGAGCCACATCCCCAGCCCTAAAATTAACTATCTTAAAGTGAAATAATTCAAAAGCATTGAGTTTATTCACAATGTTGTAAAATCACCAACTCTATATAGTTTTGAAACATTTCCATCACTTCTAGTGGAAACCCCATTAAAGGAGTTACTCCCCTATCTCTCCTCCCACATGCCCTGGTAACCACTCTGTTTCTTGTCTCTATAGACGATTTGTCCTTTCTGGACATTTCATAAAAATGTAATCAGATAATATGTGACCTTTTGTATAATGTGGCTGCTTAAACCTTACTTAGGCTGTAAAAATTAGTTTTTCTGAGGTCAAGAGAGGAATCTGTAAAATGGGAATCTGGCAATCTCTGCCTACCTGCTCCTGTTTAGATGACAAAAGAACTCCCAAAAGAGGTGGGTCTGAGGAATGGGTAAGAGGACTCCAAAGGTGCAGAAGGAGAATAGAAATGAGCTTAGAATGATGATAATAAGTAGGAGCTGGAGTGACCTTTACTGAACAGTGAAGAGGGAAGATCCCTCTTACCTCCTGGCTCTGGAATGGTCACAGGTGAAGCATGTCTGTCTTTGGTGTCAGTCAACATGGAGGGCTTGCTGTGTGCCAGAAGCTTTAGCATGCCTTTCACTTATTCTTCCCAACAACCTTCCAGAGATTCAGAAGGGTTAAGAAATTCATTCAATGCCACATAGCAGAAAAGTGGCCAAGCTGAACAGGAGGCACCCACATATGTCCAGGGACAACCTCTGTTCTCTGCTGCAACATATTGCCCTTCCTGTCCTCTTCCTTTTTGTTTGACCTTGCTACCTGCATACAATTCAAACCCTGAAGGACCGAGGCTTCTCTATCCCACTCCCAGGAGCCTTCATAAGCCTTTCCTGCTGTCCCTGTAGCCCCCTTAGAGGCCTTTTCTTTTCCTGGCGTCTCTCTGCTCCCCTCTACTGACAGTAGCCAAGGGCATCTCTGTGGTACGAGGCTGCCATCTGGTGTCTCTGTAGAGTGTAGCAGCCACTTCCCTGCCCAAGGTGGTGCAGCCTTAGAGAGGAGGGTGCAGAGAATGGGACCTATTTCATCTAGGCTCTTCCTCTGTGACTGGCCCTGTTCTTTACCTGCAATTGCTCTTGTTCTGTCCTCACTTTGTCTCTACAAAACCTACTCCCTAAGTGTAATAGATGCTCAAGAAGTATAGGTGATAAAAGGACAAATAATGTATGATTCCATTTTTATATGAGGTCTCTAGAACAGTAAAATGCAGACACCAAGAGTGAAATGGCAAATACCAGGGACTGGAGAAGGGCAAAGGGAGCTAGTGTTTAATGGATAGGGAGATTCAGTTTAGGAGGATAAAAAGCTCTATAGAGAATGATGGTGGTGATGGCCTACAACAGTGTGAATGCACTTAAGGTCATAGAATGCACACTTCAGAATGGTTCAAACGGTAGATTTTGTGATGTATATTTTACCAAAATAGAAATGTGAATTAACTAAGAGATAAGCAAATAAATAAATCTGTAAGTGAATAAATGCATGCATAATGATGGTAATGACAGCATTTCTTGAATCCTTAGTACGTGCCAGTCATTGTGCAATGTGTTTCAAGAGATAAGTGTTTTTATTAAGCTCTGCTCTGTGGCAGCCACTGCTTGAGGCTCTTGGGATATAACAGTGAGCAAAGCTTCTGCCATGACACAGCAGGCATTTTTGTGGGAGAGCTAGTAAACAGGGAATTTTAAAATGTCAAATGGTAGAATGTGCTATCAAAAAATAAATAAATAAAAGGGTAGAGAGTGGCTTGGTAGAAGAGGGGGCTCTTTGGATGGAAACAATCTTGTGGGGGACTTCACTGAGGAGGTGCTATTTGAGTCTTACTTGTTTAATCATCATAACAATCCTAAGAGGTGGGTACTATATCCCTGTTTTATAGATAAGGCATCCCAGACTTAGGGGATTGGGGAGTGTCACACAGTTAGGAAGTGGTCCAGGCAGGAATTGAACCCAGAGAGATCATTCTTGGAGTTCCTAGCCATGCTGTGCACAAGTAAGGGCATGGTCGAGTCTCTAGGCTCCCACCCCATGGACACACACTTCATCTCTAACGGTCTCAAGGCTAAGCCTGTGGGTGTGTATTTGTTTCCCTTCATGTAAGTTGTGCCCAGCAGGTGGCACTGCTGCCCAATCCAGGCACCAGAGCAGGACAGTCTGGCAGCCCAGGCTGGCAGGCTTTGGGGAGACCTAGGTGGGAAGCTTTAAAGGTGAAAAGCCTCACACTCTTGCTCTTGCACTGCAGTGGGACAGTCCAGTTTTCGACTCTCAGCCTGTGGATCACTTCTAATGGTGTGGTCCCTGGCCAAATTATGTCTCACTTCCTGCTTGAAGATGGGTCTATTGCATGAGCTTGTATATCAGTGTCATTCATTCTCCAGTATTTCTTGGGAACTTAATATTTGCCAAACTCTGGGATTTGGGCAGAAGGGTGGGGGAGGCGGGTAGCTTATGCAAATGTACAGCCTCCTGGAGGAGTTCTGTTTTGACACCAAGTAAACAAGGAAAATCAAGTGTGTGTTATGTTAGGCGAAGGTGTTGAGGAAGAAAGAATGAAGCAGAGAAGGTCAGTGAGAATGTGTTTTCTGGGTGTGTTGGGCATTTAGAGTTGGGTGCCAAGAAAGGCTTTGCTGAAAATGTCATAGCTGAGGGGATGAGAAGGAAAATCACAAGGATTCACAGAGAGCCATATTCTAGGCTGAAGTTATAGCAAGGAGGCCAGTAGGACTGGAACAGAGGAAGGTAGGAGGGAGGTGAGCTCAGTGCGGGCACAATCGTAAATCGTGGTGGAGGCAATTAGGCTTTGCCTCTGTGGAGGTGAGAAATTAAGAACCTTTGGAGCGATAGTGTTAGATATGACTCTGGCTTGTGTAGTAATAGGATTCTAGTTGTTCTGGCACAAAGTAGATGTTCAATAAACTATAAGTTTTTATAGCCATCTGGATTGCCTGGGTTATACTGCGGTGGCAAATAATAACCCATCTCAGTGACTTAAAGCAATAAAGGTTAATATCGTGCCCATATTATATGTCCAACAAAGGTCTGGCCCTTCCCTAGGGGTCCAGCTAATAGAGGGGCCACCGGATTATGATTCTGATATTTCTCACCTGAGGTTTTAAGCCAGGGGAAGAGGGTGATGAGAATCTGAGGAGCAGCAACTAATGCTTGTGGTTGGGAGTGATGTATGTCACTGCCTCTCATACGTATGTCACCAGCCAGAATTCATCACAGGCCCACATCTGGCTCTAAGAGGAAAGGGAACCACAAGCCTCCAGGCACTCAAAGAAAATCTGATGAATGCAACACTGCTTTTAGAATTTCCAAAATCAGCCTCTATTACTGGCTTAATATTTTTATTTTTATTGGTGATTATAATTATATATAATAATGGGATTCCTTATGCCATATTTGTATATGTGCATAACACAATTTGATCATCTTGTTCCCCAGTACCTTCCTTTTTCCTCCCTCTCCCTTCCTCATCTGCTTGCTCTATTCTGCTGAACTGGCTTAATTTTTTAAAGAACATAAATTATAAGGGTTTTAAACTTCTTCTCACATTTGGAGGGCTGCTAATTACCTCTGCTTCCTAGAGGGGAAAGGATGTATTCATATCAGGAGGGGACCCTGAAAAAGAATAGAATCAATGGTCCCTAATTTTAGTTAACAGCTTCCCCCTCCAACTCAGCTTCCTACATCAGGAACCTGGGCATTATGGTGGACATCCTCCCTCCCATGTCCAGCCATTACTTCTGTTTACTTTAGCTATTAAAACACATCTTAAGTTGGGCATGGTGGCACACACCTATTATGCTGGTGATTTGGGAGGCTGAGGCAGGAGGATTGCAAGTTTGAGGCCAGCCTCAGTAACTTAGTGAGATCCTGTCTCAAAATAAAATAAGACTGGGGAATGCAGCTCAGTGGTAAAGCACTGCTGGGTTCAGTCCGCAGAACAAAGCAAAACAAAATAAAAACAATAAGCAAACAAAAAAAGCTACCTCTCAAGCAGATCCTTAGCTTGCAACCCCATACCTTGCTCTGATTATCACCAACCCTCAGCACAAAGCAGTCACATTCTCTATAAGTAAATAAATGAGGGAATGCTGTTATGGTCTGTCCACATGGCCACTGTGACCATGTCACATCTCTGCTTTCTCTCCTGTAGCTCCATGTAGTATCAAAATATAGCTCAGCACTCTCCTTGGTATTCAAGCCTGGAATGGTTTGAACATGTCTCCCAAGGCTGCATGTGTTGGAATTGAATCCCCATTGTGAGATATAAGACGGTGTAAAATGAATCTCACCTTGATGTCTGGGGCTGGGGCTTTAGAATGAGAAAAGGTCATCAGAAAGGAACCCTCTTGATTGGATCCTGGTGGCTTAATTAAAAGGGGAAGAGAGACCAGACAGATAAAAAAATATATTTGTGCTTCTTTGTGTCTTGCCTTGTGATGCCCTGCACCACCTTGAGACTCTACCAGTTAGGTTGTTGTGTTAGTCTGCTTTTTGTTACTGTGAGCAACATACCTGAAAGGAACAGGTCAAAATTAATTTGGGGCTTACAGTTTCAGAGATCTCAGTCCATGGTTGGCCATCTTCATTGCCCTGGGCCTGAGTTGAGGCAGAACATCATGGCAGAAGGGTATGATGAGGAGGGGCTGGGGCTGGGGCTCAGTGGCAGAGCACTTGCCTAGCATGTGTGAGGCACTGGCTTCTATCCTTAGCAACATATAAAAAATGAAACAAATAAAGGCATGCTGTCCATCTACAACTATAAAATTTTTTTTTAAAAAAAGGGGCATGATGGAGGAAAGCAGCTCAACTCATGGCAGTTGGGAATCAAAGAGAGGGGGGAGAGAGAAGGGAGGATCTATGGGCCCTGAGGAAAAAAAAAATAAACCTTCCAAGACATGCTCCCAGAGACCTAATTCGTGTAAATAGGTCCCACCTTCTAGCCACCCATTCACGAAGTCAGAACCCTCGTGATCCGATCATTGCCTGAAGGCCCCCTCTAACTTGAGTTGTATGTAGAATCAAGCTTCCAACAAGTGAGTTTTTTAGAGGACATTCAAGATCTAAACTATGACAATCATCATCAGATGCAGCTCCTTGACCTTGGTCTTCCAGAATCATGACATGGAATGAACTGCTTTCTCTATGTGGTTATAGAGACAACGTAACACCAACCCATTCTATGGTGTTATGTTATGGGCAACAGAAAATGGACTAATGCAAAGGCACTTTGGGACCCAGCCTCTCACCCCTCAGCGTCCCTCCACTATTTCCAGGTATGTCTCCTGTGCTCCAGGCCTGCTGGCTGCTCTGCTCTTTTCTTAGCTTGTCCCTTTAAACTTTCTCACGTGCTGTTCCTTCTGCCTGCCACCTGTTTCCTATCTTTAGTGGAAAAATTTGAGTTCATTGTTCAAGACCCAGTTTAAATGCAGCTTCTATGTGATGCTTCATTGATGTTGCCTTGACAGAGGGACTGGACTCTTCTAAACATATCTCCAGTATGGCACCAGCAAGTTTAACAGCTGCCACTCCGAATATGCAGGTTCTGTCTTCATGGATTTGAAGATAGAGAAATTGCAGATAGAAAATACTGGGGGGGTGGGGCTGGGGATGTGGCTCAAATGGTAGTGTGCTCGCCTAGCATTTGTAAGGTACTGGGTTCGATCCTCAGCACCACATAAAAAAATAAAATAAAGATATTGTGTCCACCTAAAACTAAAAATAAATAAATATTAAAAAAAAAGAAAATACTGGGGGGCGGGATTGCTTTTGAGCACTTGCCTTGCAAGCATGAGGCCCCAAGTTCAATCCCCAGCACTGAAAAAATTTCTTTTATACTAAACAAATACATATTTCTTTTTCTTGTCATTGTTCCCTAAACAGTAGTATATAACAACCATTTACACAGCATTTACATTGGATTTGGTATTTTAGGTAATCTAGAGATGATTTAAAATATACAGAGGATGTACCTAGGTTATACGCAAATGTAACCCCATTTTACATAAGGGATTGGAGTGTTCATGGATTTTGGTAACAGTGGGGATCCTGGAACCAGTCCCCTTCAGATATTAAAGGACCATATTATCATCTACTTCCATGCTCCTTGACCCCCATCTTGCTGCCTGCACATTAATATTTTCTATTATAGTTCATTCTGATATTTTTTAAGTACATGCTAGTCCATCCATTAACATAATTTTACTACAGTTAAAAAAAATCTGCCTAGGTGGTAGGGACTAAGTCCTTAATTATCTTTCCATTTCCCAGAGCTTAAGATAGTAATAAATGTTTGCTTAAATAAATGAGTAAATAAATGAGGGAATGATTATTTAAATGGGAGTGGAAGTATCACTTAAATGAATAAGCAAATATGTCAATGAATGAATAAGTGGATGAAAGAGCTGGTGAGTGAATGAAGAGGCTAGTGTGTTGTGGGAACAGCAGCATCAGTCAATAGGTTCCCCAGCTCTTGCACCCTTAGTGCAGGGCTTCTCCAGCTGGGATTCCTGGTCATTCACCATCAGGCTGTCTTGGAGAAAGTAATAAAATGTAGACCCAAGCCAGGTGTGGTGGCACGTGCCTGTAATCCCAACAATTTGGGAGGCTGAGGCAGGAGGATTGTGAGTTCAAAGCCAGTCTTAGCAGATTAGCAAGGCACTTAGCAACTCAGAAAGACCCTATGTCTAAATAAAATATAGAAAAGGGCTGGGGATGTGGCTCAGTGGTTAAGCACCCCTGTTATCCACCTTAGACCTGCCACATCCAGCTTTCTGGGTGAAGCACGGGAGCCTGCATTGTTTAAAGCTATCCAGATGATTTTGAAGTGTGCTGACTTCTGAACTGACTGTTCCAGGGCCTCCCTGAACTGGAGGATGGCAAGAGAACCAAGTTGGCTATAACAAAGGTAAAAGCCTCACTCCATCCTTCTTGCCCCACCACAGAAGGAAAGGGACTTCCTGTGAGCCTGCCCCTCCTCCACCATATCCCTCTGGCCAGCAATGAGGGGGCGATAGACCCAACCCACACTGCAGGAGAGCAGAAGACAGTGTTACTATAGCAACATATTAAGAGCTATGAAGCCACTTCCGGTCTTCTCATCTGGAAAGGAGTCAAGCTTTGGGGCAGGAATGGGAAGGGAAGATCACTCTCCTGCTCCCCACATCTCCATAGCTCACAAAGCTGCACGTAGTTGTATGTTACAAAGCTCTTTCACAGGCTATACCTTCCAGAGAACTCACAGGAAACTAAGAAGTAGTATTTGCATTTTTACAAATCTGAAAATGGGGCTAGAGTCACCTGCCATGCTAGTTGGTGTCAGAGCTGGTTTTGGAATCAGACTTTGTGATTTCTAAGCCTGTGTTCATACTTCTCTGATAGTTGCCTGCCTTGGGGAAGTGACAGAGGAGGACTCAGAGCAAGGATCCCATTGGTGCTGGGAGATTGGGGTACATATATTGGCCCACTAAACCTGGCACCCACCTCTCTAGGAAGACTCACAAGCAGAAAAGCTTCCAAAATACGCCCATGCATGCACATATGTAGCACATGTATATATACCAAAAGAAAGTGTTCATACAACAGTCTCACATGCAGATACCTATGCCTGAATGTACGTATGTTCATATCCAGATACACAAACAGCTGTGAATACATCATCAGGCATATATACCTGTCCATACATGGAAACAGACATAAATTGATTGCCTTAATGACTATTTCCCTTTTTTTTCATGTTTTTTAGTTGTAGCTGAACACAATAAATTATTTATTTATTTTTAAGACGTATTTTTTTAAAGCTTTATTTATTTATATGTGGTGCTGAGTATCGAACCCAGTACTTCATACATGTGAGGCAAGTGCTCTACCACTGAGCTGCAACCCAGACTGACTCTCCTCTTTTGTCATGTGACTTTGTAGCACCTTTTCTCTGAGAGGGGCATCTAGTCCCCCAGCCTCTGAATCTGGTCTTGGCCACGTGACTTGCTCTGGCCAACGCAGTGTTAGCAGACACCTTGAAAAAATGATCCTGTGGCTCTGCTTCTTTCCTGATCCTTGCCTTCTTCATGTGGGATCCTGCCTAGGGTGTTAGAGGAAGGGATACAAGGTATAGAACCAAGTCACCCAGTATATCCCAGGGAGACCATCCTAAATCAGCCAACCTATGGCCAACCACCAGAAGAGTAAGACTGACTAAAACGAGAACTGCACAGTTGAGTCATGAGCCAGACTGAGTCATGAGCCAAATTCATATTTATTTTAATGTGGCACTGAGGGTTTATGTTTATTATTATACAATGTTACTTTACCAATAGATAATTGATACACATATATACCGATGGGGAATTTATTGTGGAAAGAGGCCTAAGCAATGTGTTCATTAGGCCATATGGTTTTGTAAGATGTGTAAAAGTATTATTCTCTCTTAAATAACAGCTTCATTGAGCTATATCTCATATACTATAAGATTCACCCTGTTAAATGTACAATGCAGTGGCTTTTAGCATTTTCACAGTTATACAACCCTCACCATCATTGAATTCCAGAATTTTTCATCATCCCAAAAAGAAAACCCCCATGCTCATTAGTAGTTACTCCCTACTCCCTTCTACCTAGCCCCTGGCAGTTGGTAATCCACATTCTGACTCAAAAGATTTTGCCTGTTCAGAGCATTTTATATAAATGGAATCATATAACAGGTTGCCTCTTGTTCTCACTACTTTCACTTAACATAATGTTTTCAAGGTGCATCCATGTGGTAGCAGGTGTTATCACTTCATTTCTTTTTATGGATGGATAATAGACCATCTTATGTGTATGCCACATTTTGTCTGTCCATTCACAGATGATGGGCATTTGGGAAAAGCAATACATTCTTACCATTGTCAGGACTGATAACTCATTCTACTCTGACTTATTTCCTGTAACACTTCCCTTGTGATTTTGGCATTTGGGGAAAGTTGTTTGGGGGTAGGTTTAGTGTGAAACCAGTGTGATGCACAGATGTTCTTCATTGTCCCTGCCATATATAGGTTATTATTATCTATCCTCCTCTAGCATTGGCTTCCCTACTACCCTGGGGCCAACTTTTCCTGGGTCCTGATACAAAGCAGCACAACCTGAAGTTGTGCTGAATTATTTCAATGAGTGGTCTAATGTCCAGTGCCAGTGGGTCATAGGAGAGAAACAAGATTGAAAGTGGACATTGCCAAGTTTGTTTTGGAAATGGAAATGGAAAATTAATCATCAGGAGCATAAAATCATAATTGGATTCTGTTCCTGTCACTGCCTAGTCAAAAAATTTTTTTCAACTTGAGCATGTTGGATAGTGTAACATATCCATAGTCGTGCAACATATTCCATTATAAACACAGCTTGCTTTTCTTCTTTTGTGATGGAAAACATATAAAATAGTTTGTTAGAATTCCTCGCCAGAGGGACCCAGACCTGAAGTTGTCCTACAAGCAGCAAGCACGTGTATAAAGTCACACATCTTATACATCCCAACTCTTGGTAAAAACAAATGTCACCCAACCATGCCAGGGGAGAGACTGATTTATCATTCTTCCTTCTCCATTGAAGATATTAAAATATAAAAATTCCAAATAAAAAGTATACAACAAAAAATAGGAAATGCATTTCAGAAGCTATCAGAAAGTTAAAACATTCATTATTTTCTTGGATTTGGATGTTACTTGCCAGCTTTGTATAATCTTGAAATTGTGATTTAAAAAAACCTGAAAAAAAAAATATATATATATATATAAATAAAAATTTGCATTGATACTTCTGAAGTCTTTTTCTTAAAGGGAGTCCCACAAATTGTATAAACTTGACCTACCTTCCCTAAAAAATTCAGATCCATCCTGATACACACAGTACTTAAGACCACTGTGCATACACACACCGGTACATCCCCCAAAACAGACATTCCCCAGTGTCAGGCATGAGAAGAAGAATCAGCTCTGCTCTTATAAGGCAAGAGACTTCTTTGGTCACAAGTTATGAGCTCCAGGACAATTTGGAGATGTCCCCCTACTCAGCAAAATTGCTTTTGTTCACAGTTCTGCTTTTCTCTTCTTACCCTGGACCACAGATACTTCTTGTCTTTTAAAGCCCAGCCTTTCCACTCCCTTCTTCCTGGTTTCTGGAAATTTCCAGCAGCCTTGTCTGTTTCCTGTGAAAACTCATCAGCTTGTCTACACCCAGGCATGTAGCAAGGAGAAGTAACTACCCTGGGGAGATTTGAAAACAAGGCTTATCCCCCTGGAAGAAACTGCTGATGGTAAAATTTTGACATGATGACAAATGGAAATGTGGGATCTGCAGCCATTTTGTGTTTTTTTTTTTCTGTTGCTGCAAGAGTGCCAGAAATTGGATAATTTATACCGAAAAGATATTTATGTTTTACAAAGTCTTGGAGGTTGGAAAGTCCAAGATCATTGACCAGAGTTTTCAGGGTCTTTCTTCTGTTGTGTGGGGACTCTCCAAGGAGGGTCAGGCATCACATGGTGAGTAACCTAGAGCAATTCTCTCCTCCTCCTCCTCTTCCTGCTCCTCCTCCTCTTCTTCTCTGTCTCTCTTTTCTTTTCCTATAGAGCTGAGGATGAAACCCAGGGCCTCACACATGCTGGACAAGTACTGTGCCACTGGGCTACAACCTCAGCCTTCTCCTCCTCCTCTTAAGTTCCATTAGTTTAGGGCCCCCAGTTTATGGCTTCATTTAAATGAGGCCCATTTTAGGAGGCTCTGATTTTCTGTGACTGTCTTGTTTCCTTCTCTGTTCCCTTTATCCCATCTCCATACACTATCATTGGATTATGTTTCCATTCTCCTTAATACCCCACAATGAGAATTAAATGTCAACATGAATTTTGGTGGGGACATTCAAACCATAGAAACAAGTCTTTTCACCTCACACAGGTGTGAGGGCTCCTCTCTGCCTTAGTTTCTCCCTGTGTGTATTTTTACCTGCTGTACTCCTCTTTGCTTCTCATCCTCTTTGTATCTGCTTGGCCTCTATATTAGAAATCAGCAAGCTTTTCCCATAAAGATCTGGATTGTAAGTATTTTGGATTTTGGAGGACACATATAGTCCTTGTCGCAATTCCCCAAGTCAGCTAGTGAATGAAATCAACCCCAGACAACACTAAAAGGAATGAGCAGGGGCTGGGGTTGTGGCTCAGTAGTAGAGCACTTCCCTAGCATGCGTGAGGCACTGGGTATGATTCTCAGTACCATATACAAATAAATAAAATAGATTGTAGCTTACTGTCCCCATTTTTAGAGTGTCAGATGCATGAGATCAGAGCCTGATTCTTTACTTACCATGGAATCTGCAGGGCTCAGGAGTGTGCTTAGTGTGGATTGAGTGCTCAGCCATACCAAGAGGCTATAATTCTTCCAGTCTGCCATGCTGTTTTCTCTTTTATCTCTTCTGTCTGTGAAACTTCAGCCTCTCCCAAAAGTCTGGGAAGAGAATTAAGATGGAGTGACTAGGGGCACCCAGAAGGACCAGCTCCACCAATCAGGCTGCATCTCAAGGACACTTACACACCCCTTTCCCTTCCTTTCATTTGTTCATTCACTCTGGGGGGGGGGGGTATAGTGATAATGTCACTGGCGGGTTCCTTTGTGCAATCAGCTCATCCTCACAGTAAGAATTGTATTAACTTCTGGACTTTGACACTCAGTCCAGTTAGTCCTCTGTATCTGTGGGTTTCACTTTCACAGATTCAAACAACAGCAGATCAAAAATATTCGGAGGGGCTGGGGTTGTGGCTCTGTGGTACAGCACTTGCCTGACACATGTGAGGCACTGGGTTCTATCCTCAGCACTACATAAAAATAAATAAATAAAATAAAGGTATTGTGTCTGCAACTAAAGAAAATTTTTTTAAATATTTGGAAAAATAGTTATGACTCCTGGCCACTTGTCCACACAGGTCCTTGGGGTACTTGAGGAGGACCACTGGCACCTGTACAGGAATCCCAGCCATGGCTCCCATGCAGGACACCCAGCCACTGCTCATGCACAGGAACTATAGCCATTACTCCTGTGTGGACCCCCATCTACAAATGTGGGGCTCCTCCTGTCACCTCCATCTTGGGGCATTGCACCCACTGCCACAGTCCTCTACACACAGTAGCCTGTACCTGGAGACTCTGCACTGGGTCCAGAGACAGCCACCAGCCACAATATTGCACGCCACAGAGTTGCATCTCTGAACACATCATTCAATGCCGCTGCCCGACCTGACATCCCATCGCTGAAAGCAGCCACCTCCATCTTGGGACACCTTTGTCGCCATCTTTAGTTCAGCCAGCTCCCAGCTTGGAACACTGGCTGGGGCTTAAAAGCAATATCAAGGTACCGAAAGTCGCTAACTCCCTCCTGAACCCTGCACAGTGCTTGTGGCTATGTGGCTGGTCCGTAGCTTGCAAAACCGGGTCCTGAACTGCCTAATATAAAACATCTCTCCAGGACAGGTACACAGCCCCAAGAGTGCAGCCCACAAACCTTGGGAGAGAAAGGTTCCTGATTGGTAAGTAGAAAGGGAGGGGGTGAGTGAGATACAGTTTAGAGACTAAATTAGAGACTAGGAATTTCGAGGTCTACAGGAAATATAAGAGTTAAGACCATGTGCTCACATCACATGAGTGAGTGCCAAAGGAGATCCCTGGACCAACCCTCCCACCCTAACCATCACCATCCTGAGGGTGGAGATATCAGCAAACAACAGAAAACCCAACCTATTGGATGAGAAGGGAAGCTGGAAAGATCCTCATCTCCAGCAAAAACAATCCTTGTATCTTGCTTCAAGATTTTCTTTTTCCTCTCTCCTCCCACCCTCACATCCCCAACATTTGTGAAACCCACTGCTTTTCATGAATTAGGCTACCAAGGACTGGAATGTCTGATACAGTGGTATTGTATATTCTTTTTGTCTCCTATTTTTACATTTTTTACTTTTTCTTAATATTTCTGTTTGTTTTTTGTACTCTACTGTCTTCCTAAAATCACTTTCTCTTTCTTCTTCTGCTCCTAACTTATTTAGATTCCTCTTTCATGCTTTGTAAGATCTAATAACTCTATAACCTTACATCCTACCCACTCAACGTTTCATTTACACCTCACTTCCAGTTCCTTGTCCACCATCAGAAACTTTAGACCCGTTTGCAAATGTACAGTTTAAATTGTAGCTAATAATTGAACTCACCATTTCTGTATATTGTGACAAAACTATTAACATCTAAATAGCAGCTATTTGGTTTAAGGTTGTATATTGTTTTTATTGGGATCTGTTTACGTTGTGCTCCCCCTAAAAGAAGAGATATTGGAAACCTGCAGGGACACTATACGCTTATAGGGTAAATACTGTAAAGCCTTGGATCTGCAGTGCTAGAAAGGAAGACACATGAACAACATGAAAAAACAAGGGAAGAATGTGCCCCAAACAAATCAAGATACTACAATATTAGAAGCTATGGCCAGCACAACAGAAGAAATGACAGGGGAGTCAGGATATACATAATTAAAATATTCTGTGAATTAAAGGATAATATAAGAGAGGAAATATAGGCAGCAAAAGATCATTTCAATAAAGAACTACATAAGCAAATACAGGAAACAAAGATTACTTCAATAGGGAGATAGAGATTCTGAAAAAACAAATTCTTGAAATAAACAATAAACCAAATTAAAAGCTTACTAGAAAGCATCACCAACGGATTAGATCACTAGGAAGACAGGACCTCAGATAATAAAGATAAAATATATAATCTTGAAAAGTATATTGACAACACAGTGAAGATGGTAAGAAACCATGAGCAGAACATTCAAGAATTATGGTATAACATAAAAAGACCAAATTTAAGAATTATCAGGATTGAAGAGTACCTAGAGTTCCAAACCAAAAGAATGAACAATCTATTCAAAATAATATCAGAAAATTTTTCGAACATGAAGAATGAATTGGAAAATCAAATACAAAAGGCTTACAGGACACCAAATGTACAAAATCATAACAGATCCATACCATGTCACATTATAATGAAAAAGCCTAGCTTATAGAATAAGAAGAGAATTTTAAAATCACAAGAGAAAGGAATCAGATTACATATAGGGAGAAACCAATTAGGGTATCTGCAGATTTCTCAACCCAGACCCTGAAAGCTAGAAGATTCTGGAACAGCATATACCAAGCTCTGAAAGAAAATGTATGCCAACCAAGTATTTTGTATCCAGTAAAATTAAGCTTTAGATTTGATGATAAAATAAAAACCTTCCATGATAAACAAAAATTAAAAGAACTTAACAGCTAGAAACCCTGCACTACAGAACATACTTGGCAAAATATTCCATGAGGAAGAAACAAAAAACAACAATAAAAATCAGCAAAGGGCAGTATTACACTAAAGAAAATAGTAATCAAAGGAGAAACTAAGTCAAGTTAAATACCA
This sequence comes from Marmota marmota marmota, assembly GCF_001458135.2. Taxonomy (NCBI): domain Eukaryota; kingdom Metazoa; phylum Chordata; class Mammalia; order Rodentia; family Sciuridae; genus Marmota; species Marmota marmota. The sequence continues at coordinate 15,472,747 of NW_026000168.1, forward strand.
AAAATAAATGAATATGACCAGGGATAAAAATCATGTCTCAATAATAACTCTGCATATTAATGGCCTAAACTCGCCAATCAAAAGACATAGACTGGCAGATTGGATTATAAAAAGACAACAATATGCTGCCTTAAAGAGACTCATGTCATAAGAAAGACATCCACAGGCTGAAGGTGAAAAGTTGGAAAAAAGTATACCACTCACATGGACTGTGGAAACAAGCAGGGATTTCCATCCTTATATCAAATAAAGTAGACTTTAAGACAAAGTTAACCAAAAGGGATAAAGAAGGATATTTCATAATGCTTAAAGGAACCATACATCAACAAGACATAACAATTATAAATATATATGCCCCAAACAATGGAGCATCTACATTCATCAAACAAATTATTCTCGAGTTCAAGAGTCAAATAGACTACAACACAATAATTCTGGGTGACTTTAACATAGCTCTTTCACTACTGGATAGATCTTCCAAACAAAAGCTGAACAAAAAAACTATTACTTAATAATATAATCAATAACTTAGACTCAACAGACATATATAGAATATTTCATCCATCAACGAGCAAATACACTTTCTTCTCACTCAGCAGCACATGGATCCTTCTCTAAAATAGACCATCTATTATGCCATAAAGCAACTCAGTGAATACAAAAAAAATAGAGATACTACCCTGTATTCTATCATAATGGAATTAAATTAGAAACCAGTGATAAAATAAAAAATATAAGCTATTCCAACAATGGGTTACAAAAGACATTAGGGCTGGGGTTGTCGCTCAGTGGTATAGTGCTCTCCTTGTACGTACAGGACCCTGGGTTCAATCCTCAGCACCATATACAAAAATAAACAAGTGAAATAAAGGTGTTGTGTTCAATTACAACTAAAAAATAAATTAATATATTTTTTTAAAAAGACATTAAAGAGGAGATTAAAAAAATTCTTAGGGGCTGGGGATGTGGCTCAAGCGGTAGCGCGCTCGCCTGGCATGCGTGCGGCCCGGGTTCGATCCTCAGTACCACATACAAACAAAAATGTTGTGTCTGCCGAAAACTGAAAAATAAATATTAAAAAATTCTCTCTCTCTCTCTCTCTCTCTCTCTCTCTCTCTCTCTCTTTAAAAAAAATTCTTAGATGTAAATGAGAACATTGATGCAACATATCCACATCTCTGGGACACTATGAAGGCAGAACTAAGAAGAAAGTTCATTGCATGGAGTTCATTTCTTAAAAGAAGAGAAAGTCAACAAATAAATGACCTAACATTACATCTCCAAAGCCCTATAAAAGGAAGAACATATCAACACCAAAAGCAGTAGAAGACAGGAAATAATTAAAAAATCAGAGCTGAAATCAATGAAATTGAAACAAAAGAAACAATTGAAAAAAATTGCTAAACCCTTAGTCATACTAATGAAGAGAAGGAGAGAGAGAACTCAGATTACTAACATCCATGATGAAAAAGGAAGTATCATGATGGACACTACAGAAATATAGAAGATAATTAGAAATTATTTTGAAAATTTGTACTCCAATAAAATAGAAAATATTGAAGGCATCAACAAATTTCTAAAATCATATGATTTGCCCAAACTGAATCAGGATGATATACACAAGTTAAACAGATCAGTTTGAAGCAATGAAATAGAAGATGCCAGAGAAGCCTACCAACCAAGAAAAGCCCAGGACCAGATGGATATACAGCTGAGTTCTACAACACGTTTAAAGAAGACCTAATACCAATACTCCTCAAATTATTTCATGAAATAGAAAAAGAGGGAACATTTCCAAACTTATTCTATGAGATCAATATCACCTTGATTCCAAAACCAGACAAAGATACATCAAAGAAAGAAAACTTCAGACCAATATCTCTAATGAACATAGATGCAAAAATTCTCAATAAAATTCTGGCAAATCAGATTCAAAAACATATCAAAAAGAGTGCACCATGATCAAGAAGGGTTCATCCTAGGGATGTAAGGTTGGTTCAACATATGGAAATCAATAAATGTATGTCATCACATCAGTAGACTTAAAGATACAAATCATATGATCATCTCAATAAATGCAGGAAAATCATTCAACAAAATACAGCACCCCTTCATGTTCAAAACACTAGAAAAACTAGTGATAACAGGAACGTATCTCAACATTGTAAAAGCTATCTATGCTAAGCTCCAGGCCAAAATCATTCTAATGGAGAAGAATTGAAGGCATTCCCTTTAGAAACTGGAACAGACAGGGATGCCCTCTTGCACCACTTCTATTTAACACACACACATGCACACACACACACACACACAATGGAATAATACTCAGTATTCAAAGAGAATAAAATCATGGCATTTGCAGGTAAATGGATGGAGTTGGAGAATATTATGCTAAGAGAAGTAAGCCAATCCCAAAAAACCAAATGCCAAATGTTTTCTCTAGTATCATCCATAACGGGGAGGGAAGAACATGGAGGAATGGAGGAACTTTAGATAGGGCAAAGGGGAAGGAGAGGAAGGGAGGGGGCAGGGGGTAGGAAAGACAGTGGAATGAGATGGACATCATTACCCCAATGTGCATGTATGAAGATGTGGATGATGTGGCTCAACTTTGTGTACAACCAGAGACATGAAAAATTGTGCTCTATATGTGTAGTATGAATTGAAATGCATTGTGTCATATATAACAAATTAGAATGAATAAATAAATAAAAAGAAATAAATATATATTTTTTAGCATCTGTACTAAGCACAGGTAGGCCTTTTTCCTTGTCATTATTCCCTAAACAGTAGAGCATAACAATTATTTTCATAGCATTAATTGTATTTGGTATTATAAATTATCTATAGATTATTTAAAGTATATGGGAGCATTGCATCGGTTATACACAAATACTGCATCACGTTATGTACTGGACTTGAGAATCCACAGCTTTTGTTATCCATGGGGGTCCTGAGACAACAGTATTTACTAAGTGCCGACACTGCACACAGGGCTTTCCTTTATAGTCTAACAGGGAAACAAAAAAGTAACACTAGCCCAGGTATTGAAAACACCAAAATGTTGTTAATGAACAAATGGATGATTGGTTGAGCAGAGCATGTTTAGGGAAAAAGAAGGACTGGTTCTGTTAGCAGCAACCAGGCACATTTTCTAAGCGGAAAATGTGGGGCTCAAGGAATCAGGACAAGGTAGTCTAATTCCTTTCAACAAAGGGAGGCATTCAAGAGTGACCATGGGAAACCCAGGACACTTTGTGCCAGATTCTAGCCTAGAGCAGGAAGCTATGCAAGGGTGTGAGGTGCCAGGCACTTTATAGATAGGGACACTGAGGCTCAGTGGCACAATTGACTGTTGGAAGGTACCAACGGGAGTCCAAAGAGAGATTTCTGGTACTTCAGAGAAGATAATATTGTGCTCTATATGTGTGTTGTTGATTTTAGCAACAACTCCAGGGCAGGCAGCTGCTTGGAACTCAGTCCAGGGGTACCCACCCAGAATCCTTTCCAGGAAGCCCTCACCAGAGCTCTGAAGTCACAAAGACAAGGGTTTTGTTTATCTTTAATGCTGATCAGTCCCAGAATCTTTGCTGAGTAGAATAATGATTTAAAAAAAAAAAAGTTTTCAGAGGTGAAATTGGTGACTTGTTTGACAGTGTAATGGATGCTAGAAACAGGCAGTTGGTAAAATTAGTGGGATTCAGAATATGTGACTTGGTTAGAATACATTAGAGACCCTCCCTCCTCTGGCATGAACAAGGTGTAAGAATCTTGTAAGCTGTAGTAATGGCGCCTAATAGATCTGCATCCAGCCATTGGCTAAAGGTGATTCCAATCACCTGATCTGGCCTGTGACTTTTACAGTATGTGACTCTAGAATATTCTATTTCTGCCTTACATTTAAATGAATTTAATAACATGTTGCATGTCCTGTTTGGGGACTACTAGCTCATAACAGTTGCTTAATAAATGTCTTTGTAGATACAGAATTTTGTCCATGGCCTGGTTGTACAGTAACCTAATAGATTGTGGGGAACCAGCAAATCCTTCCTCTCTCCTAATTGCTGGCTCCCACACAAGCCACCAAAGAGAGCCTAGAGCTGTGCCTTTCAGATTGTCTTTGATCTCTTTATAATAATAGCCCAAAGAGTTACTGGGGGCTACTATTATGAAGAGTTACTCTTTATAAAGTAGTAACTCCCAGGACATAGCTATGCCCATGTAGTTGGGAGGGGCTGAGAGGCAGCTCTGCCACTTTCCAGAAGGTGTCTTCATTCATCTCCACCACTGGACCTACAGCCAGAAGCCGTAAGCCTAGCAAATGGGATGGTGAAGAGAATCAGACAGGGTGGCTACTGCTTCCAGAATTCTGTTAGAGATAAAGATAGGTTTCTGGAGCCATCAAAGTAATTTTCAGAGCTTCCTCTTCATGACTCAAACCCCAGACCCAGGCATCCCTCTGTTCCATGGCTTTTCTGGGAATTTCATCCTTGTAAAGATTGTAAGAGTCTGGGAGGCAAGGAGACCAGAGGAAAGGGAAAGGAATAAATCCACTTCATACAAAGATACCTTGCCCTCCTCTGCTGGACCAGTAGAGGAGGCCATGATGGAGAAAGCCCTGTGGCTGGACACCCTGAGAAAGCAGGCTTGGGTGGGTGAGTGGGTGGACTTTGGGAAGATGTACATTCCTGTAAATTCTTTCACTCTAAGACAAAGTGGACCTAGCAGAATCACCAAGGACTGGGCTGTGGCACACGAGCTGGCCCTCTGACAGGCCGGTGAACCTCAAGCTGTCTAACCGCTGACATAGTCTCCTAAAGCATTGCAACTTCTTGGATAGTACTACCTGCTGCAGCAAACCTATCTAGTTCTGAACTGTGGCCTGCCGCAGTCTGGCTGGGCACAATCAGGAGCCACTTGTCAAAAGAAACTAACTTTATTTTTAGAACCACACACGCCAAACAAAACAGCCTCTCAGGAAAAACCCTCAGAGCCTCAACTGCCACCACCGGCTTTCCACAAGCCTCTCTCTCCCACCCAAGCTTCTCTCCCCCTCCCACAATCCTCCTGCTCTTGAGGCCTATTGGCTGGGTCACGTGGGCGGAGCCAAAAAAGTCCCCCAATGAGCAGCTCCGTGGTCTGAAAGGGCAGGGAAACAGCCCAATGAGCATCACCGCAGAGGAGCCAATCAGCTAGATGTTGCTGGGGCCGCTGTGAGCCGATCATCAGCCGGCAGCTGGAAGTTTGCTGGGGCCCCTTCGGCTGTGGCTCTCAACATCTCCCCCTCTCTGTTTAAACAACAAGCATGTGGCTTAGGGACCGTGCCTGCCTTAGGTTGTCCAATAGTACATATGGTCCTTAGGTTGGTACCATTGCAATTGGATCTTACCCGTCACTGACTACCGGTCCAGTATACAGCCACACCTGTGGAGAGGTCTTTGTACCAGCGGGGGGCTGAGGTTCTTTGCCTCACCTCTGTTGGCCCCCAAATTTTAGCTGGACGATCATGACAAGCAGAAGGGAGGAAGATACACCAAGCCA
>NW_026000168.1:15478961-15524689 GCF_001458135.2 Marmota marmota marmota
TCCAAATGCATATTTTCCATATATGTTTCAATGATTTTTAATGCCTTTCTTGCTTCAGGCGTTAACATTCGGGGTGAATTTGGATCTGATGGACCTTTTAGGATATCAAATAAAGGTCCCAACTCTCCTGTTGGTATACCTAAATAAGGCCTTATCCAATTTATGTCTCCTAATAACTTTTGAAAGTCATTAAGTGATTTGAGTTGATCTACTCGTATTTGAATTTTTGGTGGACGGACCATGGTTGAGGATAATAAAACCCCTAAATAATTAATTGGAAAATTTAATTGTACTTTATTGCTATAACTTTTGTCACTTTCCAATCTGTTATCTTGGTGCTACTCAACTAACTGCTCTGCCAGATGGGTTCTAGTCATAGCCTCATTTTACACATGAGGAAACTGAGGCCCAAAGCTTAAACACTTTACCAAGTTAACACAGCTAGGAAGTTATGAAGATGGGATGGAAACCCAGCTGGAATCCTGAACTCATTCGTTTAGCTACTGCACTTAATTGTGCTCTGTCATGAAGTGCTTTGCAGTCATTACTTTATTTAATTCTCATAATGCTCTTCCAGCACAGGGGCATTTATTCCATTCTACAGTTAAAGCAGTGGAAACTCGGAGAGTAAGTCATTGTCCAGGAAATCTTGGCAAACACTGTCTACCAGGCAAGACTCATAGACACAGCGCTGGTTTTTCCTGGAATAATTGCAGCTGTGTTCTTCCATCATGTGTTCTGACATTGTCTCCTTGTCCTGGGGCTGGACATGGGGTGCATTGTGGAGATACCTGTGGAAGCTGCCTAGCTTGCTCTGGATCTGGGGTGGGAAGGCTTAAGCAACGTAGTCATTTGGTTTACCTGGCCTAGAAACTTCTCAGCCATTAGCTAGATACTGGGGGAAAGATCATCACCATTCTGCCATGGTGCTCATTGGATCCTTGCAGCCCCCCAATAAAAATGAATCCTCATCTTGCAGAGGAAGAAAGGCTCAGAGAGGAAAGCTCACCTAAAGCTTGACAGGTAGTCCATGAGGGAGCAGGGATCCTAACCAGGCCTGTCTGGCGAGCTGGCTTTTCCTGTGCTCCAAACCTCCCAAATCTTGAGCCCCTCTTCTTGAGGGTCTCAAAGTATGTAAAGTCACATCACAGTTCTCTACTAGGAACCTTTCTCTCTCTCCCTGCTCCTCAGCCCTCCCCTGGCATAGTGCCAGGCTGGGGCTCCACCATGCCTTTGTGATCACCAAGGCCAAGCTCTTGGCCTTGTAGCCCAGACCACACAAACATTGCCCTTTTCCTGGTCTCTGTTTCTGAGATGGGACCCCAGGGAAAACTAAGAAGATAAACAAGACCAGGCGCCAGAAAGTTGAGAAGCATAGAACTCTTGCCAAGGAGAATGTCAAAATTTATGGGAGAAATAGCCTCATACTACAGCCCAAGTTCCCACTCCTTATCTTTGCTTCTGTCAGACCCTTGCCCTGTCCTCCCAAGGAATCCCTGTCTGTAAACTCAAATTTGGACCACAGAAGGTTGTATTGTATAACTACTGTATGCCAGGAAATGTGCTCCCTGGCACCACTGTGAGACAGATGCTATGATCATGTCCAGTTTGCAGAGGGAGAAACCGAGGCTTTTCCAAGGTAACATAGCTGCCAAGGGGCCTGTGCCAAGATGTGAACCCAGATCTATCTGACTTTCTGGGATTTTTTTCTATGGCAGTAAAAGGTAGAAACAGATAAAAGAAATCCTTCCTGGGGGACCTGTGGGCTGATGGGCTTCTGCTGCTTCTACAAGGCTTGCTGAAAAATGCCTCCCCTTGTGGTATTTTCAGCATGATGGCCTTGCTGCAAAGAGATTGTTCCTTGTGAATCATCTGCTTTTCTCTTTTATGAACATTTATAGAACTATCTTACTTCATAACAGGCAAGTTTTTGATACCTTGGAAGTGAATTCTATTATATCCTCCTAAGAGACTGTATATAGAAAAACTGTTAAAATCCTTTTAGGAACAAAAGGGTTTTCACATCTGTTTAAGAGATGTAGTGACATGGGGAGTAAACAAACAAAACAAAAACAAAAACCCAACTGGCCAAAGAAATAGAAGATTTAATTTGGCCTTAGGTCTGTCCTGACAAAGCTATGTGATCTTGGGCTAGTCACTTTCCTTACTGAGCTTCATACATAAAATAAGAAAGTTGAAACATGATTTCTGAGGTTCATTCTACCTATTCCTGAAATTCAGCATGACCTGTATCTATTGTGCTTAAAATAATATGGCTCTTGTCCATCAACTGGCAACTATTTAAGTAAGTTGCAGTTATAGTGGAATAGTACTCAGCAATGAGAAATAATGGCTGCAGACAAATGCAATAAAAGGGCTGAATCTCAAAATTATTATTTTTGAGTGAGAGAAACTAGACACTAAAGACTACTAACTGACTGATTCCATTATACGAAGTCCAAAAATAGGCAAAATATAACTGTAGTGATAAATGTTGAACAGTAGCTGCTTAGGGAAGGTGGGAAGGGGTTTTGGTTATTGACTAGAAAGTTGCACAGGGAGCTTTTTGGGGAAATGGAAATGTACTCTTTGGGTGGGAGTTATAACAATATGAATAGGTAAAAAGTAATCTATCTTGCCAGGCTCTTAAGTCTGACAGACCTGAGTCTTTAATTATAACTCAAATACTATTAATATAGAAATACATAAATCCTAGTATATAAAAGTATGTACATGTATGTGTGTTGTTTCTGGAATTATGAACAATAACAGAATATTAGGAAATCTCCAAACGCCAAGTTTTCCCAAAACAATTGACTAAGTCTACCCCTTGGGGGTGATCCTGCTCTGAAAGGAAGAGAAATGACCTGGCCCCTCTTGATAAGAAATGTTTTTGGTGTGGTCAAGCATTAGAAAATGTCCTGTTGTCATGAGACAAGGATTGGAGGAAGTGTTTAAGGCCCAAGGGAGTGCCAACTTTGCCATGTGGCATAGAGACAGGAACATGCTGGCAGCCCCCACTGGCTGGGAGATCTATGGTTTGGATTTGGTGGCACCACAACCCAGCCCTGTCCTCCTTGGCACAGCTAAAAGCTTCCTATTAGGGGAAGCAGAGAGATGTGCCTGATGTATCTGGTCTCAGGCCCTGCCTAGCCTCTGGTCCCTGAGAGCCACCTGGAGCCATCTGCCCATTGCTTTCAAACTGAGCCCCACCTTGTGTCCACTACCAGCTCCTTTGAAGTTCTTGTCCATGATGCCAGGTTCCAAGTAGGCTCCTCACCAACTTACCAGGGTTCTAAACAAAGGACAGAGTTTACTGGCAAAGTCTGTGCCTCAGCCAAACGAGCTTTTCAAGGAAAGCACAGTTGGAAGGGGTTACTAGAGGGTACGCACAAAAGACCTGAGGATCTGGCACACATAGGAAACAACTGAAAGGAAATAATTGAGCCTCAGTGGGGGCAGTTGCTGGATCAGGAGACAAAACAGAAACTGATAGCACAGGGGACCTCTGCTAAGAGCGTGAAGAGGACACATGGCAGGTTAAGCCTGACCCTATAGTACAGTGATGAACCAACCTGTGAAAGCTGCTGCCCAGAGATGGCAGGATCTGCAGATATAAAATCATTCCAGAAAAGGGAGGAAAAGCTCCCATTTGTCAAGTGCCTACTTTGTGCTGCTACACACAGCATGTGTGAAGGCTCTTAATCCTCCCAGTACCATTTTAAGCAGGCACACTAGTGTATCTATGTTTTAGAGAGGAGAAAGCTGAGGCTCAGAGAGGGAAGGCGACTTGAACAAGATTGCATAACTAACAGAAGACAGAACTGGATTCAGACTCAGGTCTGTCGGACTTAAAGTCAGTGTTCTTTTCTTCCATGGCGATATGAACATCCTGGGTTTGTTTCTCACTCGCTATTTCTGGAAAGCCCCATTAACCCAGAGTCCTATCAAGGTTCTTCCAAAGGGGAGGAAAGGTTGGAAGGGTATATGGGGGCAGAAAAGATGGTGGAATGAGATGGACATTATTACCTTAGGTACATGTATGACCGCACATATCATGTGACACTACATTGTGTACAACCGTAGAAATGTAAAATTGTTGGGCTGGGGATGTGGCTCAAGCTGTAGCGCGCTCGCCTGGCATGCGTGCGGCCCGGGTTCGATCCTCAGCACCACATACAAACAAAGATGTTGTGTCCGCCGAGAACTAAAATAAATAAATAAATAAATATTTAAAAAAAAAAAAAAAGAAATGTAAAATTGTACTGCAGTTGTGTACAATGAATCAAAATGCATTCTGCTGTAGTATTAAATAAAAAAAAGCCAATTCCGGGGTTGGATGAACCAGATGATGCCCAGTGCTCAATTCTGAGGTCCATAGATTCATGTAATAAACGTTGCAGATGGGGATCAGTAAATGGTGGCACCTTAAGACACATGGCCTGGGCACGTTCAGTGTGCATGAATATCTAAGGAAAGCAGAGTTATGGTAAGCTGGAGAGAGCAGATGGTGGGTCACCACTGCCCCAAGTCCCTACAGGAATAATCACCACTTCCCCAACCACCTTCTTGGGTCAACCCAAACCTTCCTATGATCAAGGGATTAAAGAGCCTTAAGGATCCAGCTGTTCTGCCAGCATCTGGCTAGGTACTTTTGATATTGTTACTACAGAGACTTTGGATTCTTACCTTATTCTGGTCCCTGAAAATGTTGAATCTGCACTAGACAGGGCTCACACATTCATGCTGCTAGATGCTGTTTCTCATGCAGGAAGAAAATTATTACTATTTCTTCATGACCTATGATATGAACTCAGAAGAGTGCTAGATAGTGGTCATTTTGATCCTTGGGGTAAGGCAGCATTCCCATCCTTCAGCTATGAGTCTGTGGCTGCCAAGAGCTCACAGCAGCACCTCTGCTCCACAGAATTGCCTTCATTTGACAGGACCCTCCATAGGTGGCTATATCCAAGAGCATCCCAGAGTGTGTGACTGACAGAGGGGTATAGAACACTACCCAAGCCCCCCATCTCTGCTAGAGGCAGGAGCAACTTCACTTCCATAGCACCTGGTCGTTCAGGCCAGTGTTAGACTTAGGTGAGGCCACACCCTCCCTCAGTTCTTCCCTCTTCCCTACTCCTGTCCAGTCTTTCTTGCCACTCATTCAAAAAATTGCATTCGCCCAGTGACCTGTGTACCCAAGTCCCAAAGACACCCACATTTCATTTTGCAGAAGAGGAAACAGGCTTAAATAACATAAGCCTTGCTTGGTTCCCCCCAAACTCTTTCTGCCCCTTCATCCTGGACAGAATGAACAGCAGACTCGTCAGGAATAGAAATCCTGAGTGTGTGCATGGATGGGCAGCTCACCTCCCACTGCTGCTGCAGCCACTGCCTTCCCTGGCAGAGTGTTCTGTGGCCCCCGCCTCTGGCATGAGTCATCTTCCTTGCTGTTCAGAGAATCCCTGGAGCTCAGTCTGGGCTGCCGCCTGACACTTGAAATGAGATTTCTCAGTCCTGCTCTTCTCAGGAAGTAGGGGTTGTGGGGGTGGCACTTCCCTACTCCCAGTGTCCTGAGTGGGGGAGGGGGGCTGGAGCCAGAGAGGACCAGTTGCTTGGCTTCCAGCTGAGCCTCTCTTGGGGACAAAATTTCAAGGTATTTTCAGGAAAAATGAGGCAGATGAAAAAGCCCAGATACTGGGAACTAAGCTGATTCAGCCACCAAAGTGGCAACAGTGGGGTTGAGGGAGTCACAGACAATGTCCCAGGGACATGTGGCAAAGCCAGTCCTTCCTGTTCAAACACCTCTTGTGGCGACCTAGTGTCCTAGATTGTCAAACTATTCAGCCCTGAATTACCAGTTCTTCTGATTGGGCTTCAGATATCTGCCCTTCTGTTATTACCTCTGCATCTCATGTTTTCAGTTTTTTAGAAGTGAAACAAAATTTATATGTGCCGAGATGCACTAATCTTACATGTACAAATTGGGGTGCATATTTTATGTATTTTTTTCAGCATATAGGACATCTCCATTACCCCTAGAAGGTTTTCTGTTTCTTTCCTGTTAAACCCTTTAGGCAATCATTGTCCTAATTTTTATCACCATGAGTTAGATGTACCTGTTTTTCCACATGATATAAATGGAATCACACAGTAAGTCTGGCTTCAGGTCTGTTCAATGGCAGAGCACTTGCCTTGCATTCATGAGGCCCTGGGTTTAATCCATAGTGCCTGAGGGTTGGGGCCTGACTTCTTTCACTCAACATTGTGTCTGTGAGATTTATCAACGTTGGGTCTGTAGCGGTGACTTGTTCCCTCTGATTAGAGTGGTATCCCATCATGTGAATCCAGCACAATTTGTTGATCCATTCCTCTTTTGACACTTTGATTGTTTCTATATTTTGGTTTAATGAATGAGGCTGGTATGAGCATTCTTGAACAAGCCTTTCTGTGGATATACTTTTCATTTTTTGTTGACTAATAAACAGAAGTGGGATATAGGTGGGAATATAGGTCAGTTGGTAGAGTGCTTGCCTCACATACACAAGGCCCTGGGTTCAATCCCCAGCAGCAGCACCACCACCACCACCAACAGCAAAAAACCCTAGAAGAGAATCTAAGGTCATAGGGTGGGCATTGTTTAACTTTGTAAAAAACTAGCAGTCTGTCCTCTAAAATGAGTCTTACCATTTTCTGCTTCAACGATAGGTGTTTAACAATGGAGGTGCTTTGTATCCTCACAAACATTTGGATTTCTGGTGATTTTAATTTTAGAAATGGTATTTCCCCGATGATTTATGAAATTGAGCACTTTTTCAGTTATTCTTGGGCCATTGGTATACATTATTCTATGAAGCATCTCTTCAAGTTTTCTCATTTAAAAATAGTTCTATGATTTATTCATTGTTAACTATTTTTCCATTTGCAGGTAGAAGTCAAATATTCTATAAATCATCCTTTCTTAAAAAGGAATGATTAAAAATTAATTCATTTGTGCTGCTGGGATACATATAATGTGTTTCAAGGTGGGATTTTATTGCTCTGTAGATAGTGTCTCTTGCTAGGAGATGTTTAGTTACTGAAAGATGGAACCTTCCCAGGAAATTGGCATCCTGAGGATGGAAATCATGGTGCATCCTTGAGCAGTACTATTTCACCTTAAGACTATTACTGGATTTATATTGCCCACACTTCTTCCTAGTTCATTGATTGTACATATTAATATCAAGTAATTAAATCTGTAAAACCAGGATCAGTCATATTCTACTGGTTTCTTCTCCAGCATCCACTTCTCTTGTTAGTTCTTACTTTGCTTCATATCCTCTCCTTTCTCACTCAGCAATTGCTACATGGAAGGCTTAAACCACCCTGAGATCTAGGTTGGGCCTCAATGGTCTGAAAGTAGTCCTATTCCTATTTGCAGTGATTGACTGAGGATGGGCATAGGAACCAATTTGGACATCAGATTAAAGCTATGCCTGTTGGAGGATTTGGGGGTAAATTCCCTTTTTCTTAAGGAAACACAAAGATTAATTCTCTTTTCTTCCAAAGGATATTGTTTTGTCCAAATGTGATGCCTGGAATCATCTGAGATATCTCACTACTGGCTTAAAGATGAATCTGACAGAACTATAAAGCAGAGGGATTTAAAAACCTTGGATCTTGATACCAACACTCAGTTACTTGATCAATCAATCCCGGAAGCTCCTTCTTCCTCTGGACTCCCAAGTGTTATGAATCAATACAGTTTTCTTATTGATTAAAGTAATGGAGGTTATATTATTTTTCTTTTTTATAGCTAAAAGCCTCCTAACATAAATGCTGTGCATGCTTTATCCTTTTCATTATCTTGTTGAGGTATATAATAGTTTTATTGAAAGATATCATACACCATAACATTCACCCTTTTAAAGTGTATAATTCAATTTTAAGTATATTCATGATTATGTGACCACCACCAGCATCTAGTTTCAGAACACTTTCATCACCCCAGAAGAAATCGCATTCCAAATACCATTCACCCCCAATTCTCTTGCCACAACTCCTGACAACCATTAGTCTATTTTCCATCCCTATAGATTTGTCTCTTCTGCTTGTTTCATATTATGAATCATGCACTAGGTGATCTTTTGCATCTGGCTTCTTTTATTTAGCATAATGTTTTCAAGGTTCATTCTTGTTGTAGCATCTTTCAGTACTTTATTCCTTTTTATGGTTAAATAATAACCATTGTGTAGACAGGCTATGTTTTGTTTATCCTTTCCTAAGCTGGTAGACATTTGGGTTGTTTCTGCTCTTTGGCTCCTACAAATAATGCTACAATGAACAGTTATATACAAGTTTTTGTGTGTATACAACAATTATATACAAGTTTTTTTATTCTCAGGTACCCAGGAGCAGAATTGTTGAGTCTTAAGGAAGCTCTTGTATAACTTTTGGAGGAGCTAACAAACTGTTTGCTATAGCAGCTGTGCCGTTTCACATTCCTACTGGCAGTATATAAGTATTCCACATTTTCCACATCCTTGTTAACTGTTTTTTTTTTCCCCCTTTTGTTATAGCAGTCCTAGGAGATGTGCAGTGGTATCTCATTGTAGTTTGATTTGCATTTCCCAAATGACAAATAATGTTAAGCATCTTTTCATGTGCATATTAGCCATTTGTATATCTTCTCTGGAGCAATGCCTATTCAAATTCTTTGTCTATTTTTAAATTGGGTAATTTGTCTTTTTATTGGTGAATTGTAAGCATTCCTTAAGTATTCTGGATACCACACCTTTATTTTATATATGATTTGCAAATATTTTCTCCCATTCTATGGGGGTGTTTCTCTACTTCCTTGAGTGGTAGCTCTTGAAGCACAAGTCACTGGAATTACAGGTTGTGTCACTTGCAACCAGCTCTTCCTTTTTTTTTTTCCTTTTGTGGATTGCTTAGGATTTTCCATGTACAAAATAGTGTCTTAAGCATTATAATTTTCTTTCTTTTTAATCTGGATGCATTTTTTTTTCCTTGTTTACTTTTCCTGGTTCAAATCTAAAGCAAAATGTTGAATAGAAGTGTTGAGCAGACACCTGGATGTGTTCATTAACTTGAGAGTTAAGATTTGTCTTTTACCAACAAATATGTTGTTAGCTGTGATGTTTTCATAGATGTGCTGTATTATGTCAAGGATGTTAATTTCTATTCTTTGTTGGGTATTTTTTTTATCATGCAAGGATGTTTGGTTTTGTCAAAGTACTTTTCTGCATCTATTGATGATTTTTTTATTTTTGTTTTTTATTCTATTGATATGATATACTAGATCACTTTTAAATGTTGAACTGATCCTGTGTTCCTAGGCTAAATCTCACTTGGTTATAGTGTATAATCATTTTCATGGGTTATTTGATTCCGTTTATTAGTATTTTGTTGAAGACTTTGCATTAATTAAAAAAGGATATTGTTAAGGCTGGTGTTTCAATTATAAAGCATCCTTATTTTAGATCTTCGAGAACTGTTATTATATGGCTTTGAGATTATTCCAGACATTTACATAGTTTTCTATGCAAGCAGCATGTTTTAGGGTGATAAGTTGGAATGTACCCCTTTCCCATTGAGAATTTTTTTTCTAGGAGTTTTATAGGTCTCAGCTTACATTTAGGTCTTTAATCCATTTTTATATGGTATTAGATAGGGTCTAATTTAGATTTTTATATGGTATTAGATAGGGTCTAATTTCATTCTTGTGAGTATAGATTACCAACACCATTTATTGAAGAGACTGTCTTTTTCCTTATTGTATATTCTTGGCACCTTAGTCAAAAATCAGTTGGCCCTGAATGCATGGTTTCTGAGCTCTCTATTGTGTTCCATGGATCTGTGTGTCTTGTTTTTATGCCAGTCCCATGCTGTTTTGATCACTATTCCTGGAAACATATATTGAAGTTAAGTAGTGTAATGCCTCCTGCTTTATTCTTTTTGCTCAAGAGTACTTTGGCTATTCAGAGTGTTTTGTAACGGTTACATGTAACTTTGGAAATTGTGCTGGGTTCAGTAGCACATTCCTATAATACCAGTGACTTGGAAAGCTAAGACAGGAGGATGGCAAATTTGAGACCAGCCTATGCAACTTAGCAAGATTCTGTCTCTAAATATTAAAAAGGAATGGAGATGTAGCTCAGTGTTAGAGCACCTCTGGGTTTAATCCCTAGTACTGCAAAAACAAACAAAAGTCAATCACAATAATGCATTCACATCTGTGAAAAATATTATTTGGAATAATTTTAGGAATTACATTGCCTCTGTAGATTGTTTTGGATAGGAAGGAAAGTTTAACAGTATTAATTTTTTTAAATCCATGAGCACATGTGTTATTCCATTTATTCATGTCTTATTTAATTTCTTTAATAATTTTTTTAGTACCCTGGTCTTTCACCTTGATTAAATTTATTCCTATTTTACTTAATTTTTGTAGTTATTGTACATGGGATTTCTTTTTCAGATAGTTCCTTGTTAGTGTCAGAAAGACTACTAATTTTTATATGTTGATTTTATATCCTGTGACTTCTTTTTTTTTAAAGAGAGAGAGAGAGAGAGAGAATTTTTTAATATTTATTTTTTTAGTTTTCGGTGGACATGACATCTTTATTTGTATGTGGTGCTGAGGATCGAACCCGGGTGGCACGCATGCCAGGCAAGCGCGCTACTGCTTGAACCACATCTCCAGCCCTATCCTGTGACTTCTGAATTCATTTATCCTGAAAGTTTTTTGATGGAGTGTTTTGGGGTTTTTTTACATATAAAATTATGTGGACTGAAAGCAGGTATAATTTAACTTCGTTTCCAATTTGAATATGATTATTTCTTTCCAATTTCTTTTGCCTATTGATTTGTCTATGGCTTCCAGTACTATGTTGAATACAAGTGATTATAGTGGGCATCCTTGTCTTATTCCTGATGTTAAAGGAAAAGCTTTCAAATCTTCATGGTTAAGCATGATGTTAGCTGTGGGTTTGTCATATATGGCCTTTGTTATTTTAAGGTACTTCTTGTATTAGTTAGTTTTCTGTTACTATAACAAAATTCCTGAGATAATAAGCTTATGAAGAGAAAAGTTTATTTCAGGTCACAGTTTTGGAGGTTTCAGTCCAAGTTGGGTAGACCCATTCCTTTTAGACCTGTCCTAAAATAGTACTTCATAGCAGGGAGCACATTATGGAGCAAACTGGTCACCTCATAGTGACCAGGAAGCAAAAAAGAGACAGGGAAGAGCTTCATTCTCACTATCTCCTTCAAGGCTTCTCCCAGTGAACTGATAGCTACAAGCTAGGGACCCAAGCCATTCTGCCTTCCATGGTATCCTTTCCTTTGCTCATTTATCCAACCAAGTATTAGCTTTGTAGCAGACATGGTTGGTATCCTGCCATACCCTTTTCTGCCCTTTCCTTGCTGCATAGCCTAGCTTCCCACTGCCAGTACCCTCTTTGCCTAAGACTTGTTCCAGGTACCAGAGCTGACTATTCAGAGCCCATAGACTAGGACAGAATAATGGGTAATTAATTCAGCCCTATCAAGGAGTGACCTTTATCCAGTGGCTGATGGGAGTTGGTGGATAAAGAGCCCAGCTCCAATGCTCCTTCAGGTAGAATAGCTCTGAGGTGTTGTACTGATTCCTACTGTGCCCACAGTGGTAATTATTGGTTACCTTTTTTTTCCTATCTCAACTCTACTTTGAAAAATATATTTGCACTAGTATCTTTGACTTTTTCAGGGTCTGCTTCTGGGGTAACCAAGACAAACACTTGACATGTAGGAGACACTATTCTAGGCAATATTATTACTCCATTTTACAGAAGAGGATACTGAGGCATCAAGAAATGTCCCTTGGTTAGTATCTAGCAGAGCCAGGACTTGAGCTAGTGAATCTGGTTCCAGAGTTCTACTCTAAAATGAAATCATAACAGCTTTTCCCTTACCTATAATTTGAGAGCAATATTCTCTTACTTCATAGTGATACTGTGAGGGCTAAATGAGATCCTACTTGCAAAGTGTTACTCGAGATATGACACACAGTGGGCATTCAGTAAATGGCAGCTTAAAGTGACACCACCACCACTACCACCACCATCACTACAGCTAGTACTACAGATGATTGCTCAAACCCAGTTCTCAGCCTGCCAGCTTAAAGGATACTGGTCACTCCAAGATGGAATAAACAGCCCAACTAAGTGCAATGGGTATGGTTACAGCAACTGGATAGACCTTTTTGTGTCCTTACAGCAAAGTGGGTTGTGGAGCGAGACAGGGGGAAGCCCTTTCCAGCCCTCAAAAGAAGCTGGCAGGAAGCTAACAGAGTCAAAGACTTAAAGGAAAACCCCTCACAATCAGAGAAGCCCTATCTCCTTTCCTCATCTTGCCTTTGAAACCATGACTTCCATACTCTAGGCTGGGACCAGCAGGGATCAGACAGGCTGTTGCTCTGGGATAAGAGATGTGTTGAGAGGCTAGATGATAAGGGGAACACAGGGAGATCGTGGCCCTCAGACTCTCAGCTCTGAGTAACTGCACACAGTGAGCTTTGTGGACCAAAGAAGACATAGCATGGGTGAAATGAGTGTTCCAGAATCACCATCTCAGGCACATAGTCTGGCAGCTTCATAAGGAATAGATTTGGCCTGTTGTACTCCACAAAAAAGTTTGCTAATAGAATTTGTCATAACCACCCAGGTAAGAAAACAAGTCACCTCTCTTCTAACCCTCTCTTTGCCTAATATGATATTGATTCATATCTGTGCATTGTCATCCTCCATGAATGTTGAGTTCGTCATCCATCTGTTCATCCTTCAATCCATCTGCTCACCCACTCACCCATCTATGCACCTACTCATCAATCTATCCGACTTTCTTCCATTTGTCCATCCATCCATCTATCTGTTAATCCATCCATCCCTTTATCCATCTGTTCATCCACCCACCCACACACATATCAAGCTCTGCTCTATGCCCCAAAGTGAACTAGGCAAAAGAATCATGATATCAGCCTTATCAAGACTGAGAGTCTTCTGGACAAGCAGACATAGAAGCAAGTAATGACTATGAAGATAAAGATGGTTTACATATACACACAAAAACCCACTCTCAAATAACCCAATCAACAAATGTGTGAAAGAACTCAATAGACATTTCTCAAAAGAAGAAATACAAATGGCCAACAATATATGAAAAAGTTTTCAACATCTCTAGCAATCAGGAAAATGAAAATCAAAACTACATTGAGATTTCCTTTTACTCTGGTTAGAATGGCAGTCATCAAGAATACAAATAATAATGCTGGTGAGGATGTGGGAGGTAGGTATACTCAAAATTGTTGATAGGGTTGCAATTTAGTACAACCATTTTGGAAAGCAGTATGGAGATTCCTCAAAAGACTAGAAATGGAACCACCATATGACCCAGTTATTTCATGCCTTGGTATTTATCCAAAAGATCTAAAGTTGGTGTACTATAGTGATACAGTACATCAATGTTTAGAGCAGGCAGTTCACAATAGCCAAGTTATAGAATGTACCCAGGTGCCCTTCATCAGATGAATGGGTAAAGAAAATGTGGTATATACATACAATGGAGTTTCATTCAAGCCATAAAGATGAGTAAAATTATGGTATTTGCTCTGTAAATGAATGAAACTAGAGACCATCATGCTAAGTGAAATAAATATGATGCAGAAAGGCAAAAGTTGAATGTTTTCTCTCATATGTGGAAGCTAGAGAGAAATAAGGAAATTACAAGGGTATCTCATGAAAATATAAAGTCAATCAGTGAAGTAGAGGAAAGGGATTGAGGAAGAGGAAGGAGTGATATGAAAAAATAAAATTGGCCAAATTATGCTATGTACATATATGAGTATTCCATAGAGACTTCTACCCTTATGTATATCTATAAAACACTGAAAAAAACAATAAACAGAAGAAAGACCAGCAGAGAAGAGAGGAAGAGGAGTGGGGAAGGGAGGAGGAGAGGGAAAGGGGAGGTCTTGGAGATTGAAATGGACCAAATTATATTCCATGCATGTATGAATGTCAAAATGAACCCCACTATTATGTATTACTGTAATGCACAAATACAAACATTAAAAAAGAAGAAAGAACATGGTGTGAATGGTAGCTCAGGGGGGGTTCATCCTGCTGGCCTATGGGATGAATTTAGCCCATTGATATATTTTATTTGGCTTTTTAATTATAAATTTTCTGATTTTCAGGTTCTCATGAAAAAATCAGGAGACATAATAGCTGAACTTCCTTTCTCACAAGGCAATTCCCAGTTATGATAGGACAAGCCTAGGGCACAAAGACAGCTCAGCACCACCTTAAGCAGAGAAGGGAACTCAGAAAGCCCTGTGTCAGGCAAGCTGAAGAGGCGAGTATAGCCTTGGAGAGAAATCTGGGACACAACAGCAGAATCCTCAAACTCTCCAGTCCTCACCATTCCCTATTCTATTCCTCACCATTCCCTATTCATTCCCAGCCTGACCCTTCTAGGTATTTTAATCAATTGCCCAGCAGAAGAGTCAAGAGGTCTAAATATAGGTTAAGAAAAAAGGACCAGAACCTCAAAATTTTTTCTCAGAATAGTTAACAAATTTGAGCTGTATTGGAAATCAGAAGCCTTCAACTCTGAGGATGTCATGTCATGAAAAAAGGGTAAGAAAGCAGGGAGGAGTTAGAGTATGAAGGGAGCTCCATCTTAGACATAGGTTCTGGGGATCCTTAAGTGAAATCACCAGGCATAGAGCTTTAGAAACATGGATCACTGCAGCCAAGACTCCCACAAGTATCCCAGCTGTTTCTCTAAGGCCACCTCTTCAGCTTGCCTGACTTGGGACTTTCTCAGAGTTCCCTTCTCTGCTAAGGTGGTGCTTGCCTTTCTTGGCCTTCTAAGCTTGGCCTACCAGAATAGGATTCAGTCATTAATTGTGCAATTTGTTTCGAAAGCTCCATGCTTTATTTAGGATTCTCAGGATGCGGCAACAGAAACAGACCCAGGCTATGGAAGCCAAAGAAAATTTAGTGGATGCATATGTGTTTTAGAACTGAGGAAAGACTGTAGAATCTGGTTGGGACCAAGGCAGGATGAGAGTAGTGTCAGAGGGACCAGAAGAGTGGCATCACAGCAAGGGTAGTCTGGTTAGTGACCACCTCGATGAGAAAAATTCGACCACTTGTATCTCTTGGTCTTCTGAGTTTCAAATTCCAAGGAGGAATGACCAGTTAGCTAGTAGGTGGGTCATGGGTCAACTCTTCAATTGCAAGGAGGTCCCCTGACTCCACTCTTGGTAGTAAAAGCCAAAGGGTGGGGGTAAGTCCTCAAAAGGAAATCATCAGGAATTTAAATTAGATTCTTTTTATATTCATCCTGTTTTGTAGATTTCAGTTGGGAACCATCCAAATAGTTTAAGCATTTATAAAGTACAGTCAAAGTTTTTTAAAAAAGCACAAAAGATTTTAAAAATTAAATAAATGGACTCACAAAGACTAACCACATGAAGAAAAATTTTTAGGAAACAGTATTACAATTGTATTTAGTGCAAAGTTTGGAGGTTCAAATTTGTGATTGGGAAGCCCCCATTTTCTGAGCCTCTCGCAAGGGTGGTGCCTCATGCCAGGAGTACTTGTCAATAGCAGGTACTCACCAGCATCACCCATTATTGATCTTTTTTGATTTTATCCCCACCCACTTCTTCCCTCCTACATTATTTAGGATAAAATTCCAGGAAGCAGAGAGAGAAGAGACCAGGGTCCCACATTACTCTTTGAGGGCACAGCGACTAGGACCTACCTCCTAGAGGTCCATAGCACCTCTGAATAGTGCCATCCTGTGGACCAAGGCTTTACAGATGGAGCTTTTGGGAGACCCTATCCAAATTCAAATAATAGCAAGTACCCACCATTTGTCATGTCTGTGTAAGATGCTCTGAAACAGTGATGAATTAGGCAGAGACTTCCTTTTCCTTTTGGAATTTGTTCTTTTGTGGCCTCCACTATTGTTTCCCTTTTTATAGGCATCCCAATTTCCTTTATTTTTTTTTTGTTTTGTTTTTTTGGGGTGGTGCTGGGTAATGAACCCAGAGCCTTGGGCATGTGAGGCAAGCACTCTACTAACTGAGCTATACCCAGCTACTCCCTTAATTTTTTTTTTTTACTGTAGAATACTTCAAAAATACAAAAGTAAACAGAATAGTACACACCTATGTACTCATCACTCAGCATCACCCATTATTGATCTTGTTTCATTTTATCCCCACCCACTTCTCCCCTCCTACATTATTTAGGAGCAAATTCCAGACTTCATATTGTTTCAGTATGTCTTCATAAATATTTCATTATGTCCCTCTAAAAGATCATGACTTTTAAAAGTATAACCACAAATACCAGTATCACATCAATATCATCAAATATTCAATGTTAAAATTTCAGTGTCTTACATAAACATTAGAAATGGCTGGTTTTAGCCAGGAATCAAGTAAGGTCCAGCATTATGACTACTTGCTAGATACGTTTTTCCCCTTACAAATGTAGTTCTTAAAAAGGGGGGAAAAACCTGGTTGATTTTCCTGTAGAGTTTCCCACAGTCTGAATTTTGCTGATTGTGCTCCTGTGGTGGTGTTTAACATGTCTCTGAATTCCCTGCCACCTGGAGTTGATCTAGAACTCTGCTGTCCAAGACAGTGGCCACTAGCACTTGAAATGTGGCTGATCCAAACTGAGATGTGCTTTAAATGTGAAGTATACCCCAGGTTTCAAAGATCTCATATGAAAGAAAAAGAATGGAGACTTTTGATTATTTTTATATCAATCCTCAATTATATACTAGAATGATAATATTTTGGATTAAACAAAATATGTAATTAAAATGATTTTTCACTTCTATTTTTACTTTCCATGTTTCTAGAAAATTTGAAATTACCTATGTGACTGGTATAATTCTCATTTGTGTGTGTTTCTTTTAATAGGTCCAGGCTAGAGACTTGATCAGATTAGATTCAGTTTTCTAGCAAGACTTCTTTCAAAGTGACATTGTGTTCTTCAACAAGGAGGAACTTTCTGTGACATTTGCAGCCTCTGATGCCAAAAGCCTGCATTAATCCATGGGGGTTGCAAAACTATGAAATTCTATTATCTTTTGATTAGCTACCATGCTATAAAGAAAAGATTGTTATCTTAGGGAAATTAAGACCCTTCTTTAGAGAGGTTTTCCCTGATGTCCCTATGTCTTAGTCTATTTTGTGTGATTCTAACAAAATATCTGAGAATGGATAATTTATTGAAGAAATGGTATGTAAAGCTCACAGTTCTGGAGACAGTGAGTCCAAGATCAGGGAGCCACATGTGCTTAGCTTCTGGTGAGGGCTTTTGTAGCTCCAGGCATGGCAAGAAAGCATAAGGACAAACTGGTCCATGCAGAAGAGGAGCATGTGCACTAGAGAGACCAAGGGGGATGCCAGGCTCTCTGTATAACAACCTGTTGTCATGACAGTAATCCATTCCCACCAAGACCAATCCAGCCTGGAGAGAACATGCCTGCTCCAGGAGAAAGACATTAATGCATTCACAGAAGCAAAGCTCCTGTGACATAACACCCCCTAAAGACCCCACCACTTCTCAGCACTGTGACATTAGCAATCCAGTCTCAACATGAGTTTTGGCACCCTGGATACAGCAGTGCACAGCACTCTCTTTCATTATACTGTTTGCTTCCTCTGTGGCCCTTTCTACAATTTGCTGTCATCAGTTCGTTCGCTTGCTTGCCTGTTGATGGGGAGTATCCCTCCACTGCAGGGTAAGACCCAAGAGAGGAGGTTCTGCCTCTCATCATCTGTAAAGGCTGAGTCTCCCATGCTGGGACACAGAGGAATTATTTGTAGAATAGATGGAGGGATTCTGAAGTGAGCAGAGCCCAGACTCTGATACAGGAAACTGGAGCTCTAATCTTAGTTTTACCATTTGCTGAGGGGGTCCGTTCTGACCTCTGGCTCAGTCCTACTTGGGTCAGTCCTGACCTCTGGGTGCCTTCATTGCCTCAAGACAAATAGGCAGGTGAGGACAGTGGTCAATGAGCATGATCATAGCCCTGCAGGGCTCTCCCTCTGAAAACTGGTCCTCTGTCAGTTGATGCTTCTAGAGGCCTCTCTCCTGCCAGGGCTAAGCTGGGGCCGGGTGGTGGATGATTAAAGAGACACCCCACAGCTAAGAAGTCCAGAAGCTAATTAACCCCAGCCCGGCTGACCCAAGGGAAGCCAGTCTGGCACTGTAGTGATGGCAGGTGGCATTAGTACCTAATGGCTCCTTCTCATTGCTGTCTCTCTGAAGTCCTTCCTGTTTCCCAAAACACTTTCAATCAAGCAAGAGCATCCACAAAGCACCTCTGAGCCCTGGCCTCTAGGGAAAGAGGGCATGAGACAAAAAGCCACTCCACCAGGAGGTAACAAGTGATCTGGCCAGACACGGCTGAACATTCTGACAAGAGCAAAAGAGCCATGCAGGGAAGGGTGAGGGAGCTGGCTGCACCCACCTCACAGGGTTGTTGGAAAAGCCAAGGGAGTGGGGGATATGAAAGCTCCTCACATTCAGCCTGGTGTGTTCTCAATGCTCACACCTAGTGTGGGTCTCTCACAATCCTGTAGGATCATCTGGAAGAACAGGATTGTCCCCCTTTTGGGAAACTGAGGCTCAGGATCAAGACCAACTTGGTCAGTTATGTGGCCTGTGGGTGCAAAGCTGGAAAGACAACTCATACTGACTGATTTATTCACTCTAAAATACCTCCTGGACACCTACTGTGTGCGAGGCCATAGGCCAGGCATGGAGGTTCATAGTTGTGTGTTGTATGGGGATGGGAGCTAAGTGAGGATGCAGTTTCCACCAGAGGCTGGCTTCAGCCTGGTCCCACAAGCAGGCACCACTGAGTTGGTCCTATTTGGTGTGAAAGGCAGGACCCCCCAAGCAACAGGGCTTCCTTTTAGCCAAATGTAATTCTCAGAACAGAGAGGGCCACTGACAGCAACCCTAGCAGGCAAACAAATTACTCTTAAGGGGTGGTGGTTAGTGTATCAAAGGAAACCCTCAAACTAAGACCTGGGGCTGGGGCTGGGGCTGGGGCTCAGTGGTAGAGCACTTGCCTGGCATGTGCAAGGCACTGGGTTCGATTCTCAGCACCTCTTATAAATAAAAAATAAAAGTCCATCAACAACTAAAAAAAAAAAAAATTAAAAAAAACTAAGACCTGACAAAATCATATAAGAATTTTCACTTTTCATGGGAAACAAAAGGAATTAATAGTCATTAAAGAAAATTTCATGAGAACCTACTCTGTGCCAAGTACTTTCCTAAGCACTTAGAAAAAAGGGGCTTATGTTACCATTGGGAGCAAGGCCACTGTATTGTACAACTCTATCCATGTTAATGGTGGCTTCTGAGGTTGTGCAGTGCACAGCATATGCAGCAGGTTATGGCTACCCCCAGTGGAGGGTATATAACAAATAACACATACCATATTAAATGATGATAAATGATGAGCATAAAGCAGGGAAACACAGGAAGAGTACAATGTTGGATAGGGCAGTCAAGTGCAGCTCAGCAAGGAAATCACACCGGTCAAGGTCCTTGCTGAAAGTGGGTTTTGGAGGAGTTAGCAGAAGGACTGTTTACAGCAGTGTAGGCAAGATGGAGGGAAACTACAGGGATGGCGCATTGTGGCCAGAAGGGGAAGATGCATGACACACTGCACAGAGAGAGGGAGTGTGGAGAGGTTTCTTGGAGGGCCAAAGCAGGGTCCTGGCAGGGAGCCAGGGAATAAGTAATTCAGCATTACTCCTCTGCCCACTCATCAATCCACATATGCTCCTCTCATTGCCTGAACCCAATATTAGCCATAGGGAGAAGGAAGCCATTGATTTTGTGCCTCTAGTCAGTCCCTAGGGAACAGAGCAGGGTGCTGAGAGGATCCAGGTGGGAAAACATAAGATACATTCAGCCCATGTACCCACAGGTTTCACATCACCGATTCAGTCACCTACAGACTAGTTGAATAAAAATTCGGGAAATAAAAATTGCATCTCTGTTGAACATGTATAGGCTTTTTTCTTGTCATTATTCACTGGGATTGTGGCTCAACGGTAGAGTGCTTGCCTAGCACGTGTCAAGGCCTAGGTTCGATCCTCAGCACCACATAAAAATAAATAAGTAAAATAAAGGTATTGTGTCCATCTACAACTAAAAAACAAATATTTTAAAAAATGTAATGTCATAAATCCATAGCATTTACATAGTATTTGACATAAGTCATCTAGAGGTAATTTAACTTATACAGAAGAAGGTACAAAGGTTCTATGCAAATATGACAACACATTTTATAAGGGACATGAACATCTGTAGATTTTGGTGTCCAGAGAGGTCTTGGAATAGATCCCTGTGGATTCTGGACACCGGACTCCCATGTGACATGCCTCGACCTGAAGGAGGCAAGGAGCAGGTCAAATGGACGTTTGCAGAATATCCCAGGCAGAGGGAAGAGACTGGGCAAAGGCCCCGAGGTGGGAGGATGCCACACTGCAATGTCCACGGCAGGGGAGAGGATTACATCAGAAGGTAGCAGGACCAGCTGATTGAGGTGGGAAACTCTGAACAAGAAGGGCATGATCTGAGTTGGGGTTAACAAGGTCCCTGACTGTAGTGAAGAGCAGGCTACAGCAAGGCAGAGGTGGAGCAGGGAGGCCACAGAGGAGGCTGCTGCAACAGTCCAGGTGAGAAATGGTCAAGGCCGAGACAGGAGCCATAGGGGTGAGGGAATAATATGTGTCTGGATGGTGATTCTATTTTGAAAGCAGAGGATTTTCTGATAGGTTGTCTGTAGGGTGTGAGAGAAAAATAAATTGTGACTCTTGTCTGACATCCTAATGCAAGTTATTTACAGCCTGTGTGCACCCTTTCTGGGATTCTGGCTTGCTTCTTGTTGGTGAAGGAGAACTTACAATGTTTCCACTTTCCCTGAGAATTCTCTTTGGGGTTTATCTTTGCTTGGGAGTAGGGGAAAACCATAATGATAGTATATTGGTTCTGCCTAAAAGCAGGTACCCTTGTCTTTTAGGGTTACATTCTGAAACACTTATGGATAAAATGATAAAAAGCCTTAGAGTTATTGAAAAATATAATATGAGAGTAAGTGAGGCTACGGAGGAAATTAAACAGGATAGTGAGAATTGATGTTGGGTAGCAGTATGTGATTGTTTATTGCACTATGCTCTTTACTTTTGTGTAGTTTAAATTTTCCTCAAATATATGGGCTATTTTATAAAAATCTCTTTTGGAAATCCTTGTGATGGAATTTTTCTGTATCTTGACTATAATAGTGGTCCTATGAATCTATGCTTATGACAAAATGGCAAAAACTACACATGTACAGACACACAGAAATGAGTGCATGTACAACTTATGAAATCTGAGTAAGGTTAGTGGATTGTATCTATATCCTGGTTAGGACATTGTACTATTCGTGGAAAATGGTTGGAGAGTATATGGGCCCTCCATAGTGTTTCTTACAAGTAGCTACACATGAATCTACGATTATCTTAAAATTCTAAAAAAAATTAAGTCACTGTAAAAAAATTAAAGGAGAAAATAAAAAGTGCTAGTGAAGATGTGGAGAAATTGGAATTCTTGTACTTTGTGGGTGGGATTGTAAAATGGTGCAGGGACTATGGAGAACATTCTGGAATTTCCTCATAGAGTTATCATATGATTCAGCAATTCTACTTAAGTTTTATTCACAAAAAATTGAAAGCAGGGACTCAAACAGATGTTTGTATACGCATGTTCATTGTATTGTTATTCATACTAGCAAAAAAGTGGAAGCAATCCCAGAGTCCATCAATGGATGAATGGATAAGCAAAACGTGGTCTCTACACACAATGGAATAGTATTCAACCTTAAAAACGAAGGAACAGTAGTCAGCCTTAAAAAGGAAGGAATCGTGACATGTGCTACAATCTGGATGGAAATATTATGCTATGTGATATAAGCCAGTCACAAAAGACCAAGTAGTATGCCATCCCACTAGAGTAGTCAAATTCATAGAGACAGAAAGCAGAGTGGTGGGTGAGGAAGCGGAAATGGGAAATGTTACTGAGGAGAGAGCTTCAGTTGGGGAAGATGGAATGTTGTGGTGATGGCTGTACACAGTGGGAATGTGCTTAATGTCCCTGAGCTGGGCACTTAAAAATGTTTAAAACGGTAAAGTTTATATCATGTATAATTGCGCCCCCAAAAAGGAGGGGGGATAGGTCCATCAATTTCTCTCTTTAAAAAAAAAAAAAGGTAAAAGTGGTTTTGGTTTATGAGGGCGATGTCACCAGGGGCCCTTATTTCTTGTCTTGAATAACATGGTAGAAGGCAAGAGGAAAGCCTTTGACAGACACTCTAGGTGACCTATGATTACACTTCAGTGCCATGACAGGTATCCCAGGCCCAGGGCCTTCTCAGACAAGAATGACATTCTCCCATGTGGGAGTCCTTGCATCAGTGAGAGATAACCATGGAACAGCCATGGAACAGTCAGCCAACCCCCATGAGGACAGCCATCCAGCAGGGTCAGTAGACCCTGAGAACATGCATGTGATGGGGGTGGGAGGGTCTGAGCAGCTAGTCCACTCCTATAGATGCATCAGATCTTAGCTCACAAGTCACTTCTCAAGGAAGCTTGCCCTTATTTCCAGGATGAGACCACATTTCTCTTTTTTAGGATCCCTACATATCTCAGTGTGTCCTGGGTAGCCCCAGTGCTTGCCAGTTGTCTAGGCACAATTGTTAATGGCCACTTTCACTCTCAAATAGGGTACAGATTTAGATGGCAAATCATATGCTCACCTCACATCTTATTCTCATTGCATCTCATATTTGTGACTGATACATGGTTCTGTCTGTCCCAAGCTTCTGAGGACAGGGACATGCCTGTCTTGTTCCCTGCTATATCCATAAGGCCTAGCACTTGGCTTTATATAAAGTAGGAGCTCAATAACTGATTGAGTGAATGAATATTTTGGTTATTTTTTAAATGCCTAAGGAGACTGTAGAGCTGCCCCATTCAGATCTCCTGTCCTTGGCTGACAGCTGTCCCTTCATGGTGCACTGCTCTAGGCTTCTCCCAGCTAATGACTCAGTAGAGTGGCACACCAGAACTCAGCATTTCCCTTCCACTGGGTCTCCTCTGATGGTCAGCTTTTGCTTTGAGGCTCCCCCTCAGTGTGGCCAAGACTTCTGCAGCACTGTACTATAGTTTGAGGCTCTTCTTAGGCAAGTCCTTTCCTCCTCTTTCCTTCTCAGGTGACAGACAGCCATCACTTGCAATTCAGTCTTCAGAGCTTCCATGGGCTCTGCCCCCTCTCCCCTTCATTCCTTATGGAGTCTCCCCCAATAAATCCCTTGCAACTGCTTCTTGAAGGATCCAAACTGACGTTCTCATCATGGCAGTAGGGCTGTGAAATAGTATGAGTCTGTTTCCCTTATTCCTGCCAAGGTATTAGATTTTCCTCTGTAAGGAAGCAGCTTTGCCCAGCCCACTCCTCCGTGGCCCACAGCAGTAGCCCAGGAATCCAATCTTTGCCCAGTTCTCCTATATACCCACAGATCTTTCTTTGTTATTTTTCCATTTACGGAAAACTGTTGCCCAGTTTAACACAGAAAATACCATTCAGCCAGTGCCAGTCTCACCCTCCCTCTCCAGTACTTCCCCTCTCTTCCTCTACCCTCCTTCTGTCTCCCTCTTTATCTTTTTTCTCTTACTTCTGGGTCTCAGCCTTTGAGAATTTCTCTTCACCTCTTACTTCCTTTTTTTCTCCCACAAGTAACTTTCCCCTCTGAAAATTAGCCTTATGACCATGCAGTTTTTTTCCCATGACATAGCTAAATGAAAAACAAGTAAGACTAAGATTAGAAGAAGTACACAACTTATGAAGCCCTTGAAAATGTCTAGACATTGTCATCCACATCTGTACAGATGTCTGACCTCCTCTAATTAAATCTGCTTTTATTCAGGTGCAGTATTCAAGATCAATGACATAGATAAGGTGCATGGATTGAACTACTGTAGCTCAGCTGATGCACAAGCCTGCCTGCTTACCAGATCCCCTAGGAGCTTCTTCAAAGCAGCCTTGAGATTCAGATTTGACTGTTGGGAGGTGAAGCCTGGGCATCAGCTTCCCTGGGGGAGAATAGGGTGAGCAGCTAAGTTTAGAAATCACCAATACAAGAAGTTTTCTGTCTGCTTTAACTGATTTTGTCACTTGAGCACTACTATTTCATTTGCATTGGGGCTTGGAGACCTCAAGAGAAGTAGAATAGTTGCCCCAGGTGCTAGATGCTAGGTCCTGTTACCTCCATCCTCCTACCTCTCCATTTTCCTTATATAAGCATTCTGCAACAGTTATTATCAATACACTGGGGAAGATATTCTTTTCACGTCTCCCTCTCCCACCTCCCATGGGTCTGGGTCTTATTGTTGTAGATCTGACTGTAGAACCTAGCATGTTGCTTGGCCAAGGGTTGATGCCCCAAAAATGTTTGTTCAAAGATTGTTTGGACACATGTTGAATGGGACACATACGGACAAGGGTGGGAGCGTAGCTCAGTGATAGAGCACTTAGCCAGCATATGTGAGGTCCTGGGTTCCATCTCCAGCACTGCAAACAACAACAATAGCAAAAAGACAGAAGGACAGTTAGACAGACAGATATGAATGGGTGCCTGGGTGGGATAAACAGATAGATGTGGATAGATGGATAGGTGGGTGCAAGAATGAATTTGTCTTTGCTCTGCCTTGCATCAAAATGATTTGAGATAGTTCAAATATTTTGATATACTTATAGTAAAAGTAAAAAATAATACCTGGCCCCCTCCATTTTAGGTACTTAGAGTATGTAAATCAGTGAGCCAGAGATAGATTCTTTTCCATGTGAACTTTACATTTTGGCAGCATCAGATAAACAATAAACATAGTAAATAAGTTATAGAGTACATTAGAGGGCTAAAAATATTGACAAAAGGAAGAAGGGAAAGGGAGGTCCCCAGGGATATGGGATTGGGTGCAGTTCTAAATGAGGAGGCTTTATGTTAAGTGAAATAAACCTGGCATGGGGGAAAAAAAAAACACCACAAGACCTCACTCATGTGAAATACAAAAAAGTTGATCTCACAGAAGATGAGAACAAAATAGTGGTTACAGCAAAATAGTGGTTACCAGAGACGGGAAAGTGGAGACGGAAAATGTTGGTCAGTGGGCATTAAGTTACAGTTAAATAGGAACAAGAAGTTCTGGTATTCTACATAGGTGACTATAGAAAACAATTATACATTATATATCAAAAACACTAGAAGAAAGGATTTTGGATCCTTTGAATCACCATAAAGTTTGATACATATTTGAGGAGATAGATATGGGTAACCTGATTAAAACATAATACATATATTGAAACATCGCTTGGCACCCCCAAAATATGTACAGTTTTTATGAGTTGGTTTAAAGAAAAACAAGTGGGGAGGCAGGGAGGGCCCTCACTGAGATGATCTGAGCAAAACTTTGAAAGAAGTCAGGGAGGTGCCTGGCAGAGACATATGGGTTGAACAGTCCAGGCAAAGGAAAGGCTTGGAGTAGCAGTGTGCCTGCTGTTTGTGGGGCAGTAAAAAAGGCCAGAATAGCTGGAGCAGAGAGCAAAGAGGGTCAGTGGTCACAGGGTGGTGGGGTCACGTGGGCCTTGGAAGGGATGATGAGGATTCTTATACTGAGTAACACGAGAACATGTTAAACAGAGGAGGGTCGGCCTGTGGTCTGGCTTTGATTTTGGAAGGATCCCTGTGGCTACCTTTTATAAATCTATAGACCACAGAAGATCAGGAAAGTAGAGTAATGAGAAGCCATCTCCTGAGAGGGGATGATGGGTCAGATCAGGGTAGAAATGATGAAGAGCAATCTGAGTCTGACATAGTCTGAAGATAGATCCAGCATAATTTCATGGTGGTTTGGCTATGGGATGTGAGCAAAAGAGTTGAGTTTATTGTTAGAGTTTGGGACCTAAGCAACTATAAGAAAGAAATTGCCATCACCTGAAATGGGGAAAGCTGGTGGAGGAACTGAGCATGTGGTTTTGGTCACAGAGGTTTGGGTGTGCAGTAGACATTCTCTGGAGATGTCAGAAGACAGTGGCTATCAGAATCTAGGCTGGACATACATGGGTGGGTATCACACATGGCTTAACCACAGGGATCTTCCCTGAGAAATGCATCCTCAGGCAGTGTTGTCATTGTAAGGACATTGTAGGGTGCACTGTCACAGATCTAGGTGGTGTCTGTCAAACCCTGGATGTAGCCTCTTGATGTAATCAAGAGACACAGCAGAGTGGCAGAGCAGAGCACTTGCCTATCCTTTCTGTGGTCCTGGGTTCAGTCTCTAGAAACACAAAAAGCGAACAGACAACAATAAGAGAGATCGTAAACCCAGGGCATACTGTTCTATAGTCAGGATTTTTTTTAAATAAGTAGAATGACTATGCTCTAATGATAAAAAGTAAGATATAGTAAATATATAAACTAATAACATGGTTGCTTATTGTCATTATTTGCTACTATAAATGGTACATAGTTGTATATATTATACTTTTATGCAACTAGTAGTGCAGTAAGCTTCTTTATACCAGCATATCCATGACACAAGAGGAATGCATTTTGCTCTGATGTTACTATGACTACAGTGTCACTAGGCAATAAGACATTTTCAGCTCTATCATAATCTTATGGGACCACTATATATGTGATCTGTCCTTGACCAGGACCTTGTTGTGTGGTGCCTGACTGTAGATGGTATTTAAAGCAGTGAGATTGGGTGGGATAACCAAAAGAATGAGCACAGACAGAGAAGAGGATCAAGGACTGAGCCCTGGGTCATGCCGACATTAAGTGGCTGGAGAGAGGAAGGAACCAGTAAGAAACTTGGGAAGGGGAGAGCGGGGACATAGGAGGAAAACAAGGTGGGGTTCTGTACTCAGTGAAGAAAGGAGCGGTCAGCTGTGCCAAGCCCAGCTGGATACAGGCTGAGAACTGACAGTGGATTTTGCTGTGTGGAGGCCACTGGTAACTTGACAAAGGATGTCAGTGGAGGAGTGGGAGCAAATGCCTGACTGGAATGTGTTTAAGGAAAATCGGAGAGATGAATGGGAGCAAAGAGGATAGACAGTTCTTTGGAGAAGTTTTGCTGCAGAGGGGAATGGGTTAGTCTGTTATTTGGTAGCCCCCAATGAATTTTCCCTCCTGATAGTCAAATCTTTGTGTAGATCCCTCCTCTTGAACCTGGGCCATCCCTGAAATTTAACCAAAAGAATACAGTGGAAGCAACACCACGTTGGTTGTAGATCTAAGCCATAATAACATCTGGTAG
This sequence comes from Marmota marmota marmota, assembly GCF_001458135.2. Classification (NCBI taxonomy): domain Eukaryota; kingdom Metazoa; phylum Chordata; class Mammalia; order Rodentia; family Sciuridae; genus Marmota; species Marmota marmota. The sequence goes on from NW_026000168.1 coordinate 15,506,419, forward strand.
CTTTAGTTTTTTTTTTTTTTTTTTTTTGGTAGTAGAGGTTGAAGTCACTGAGCCATATCCCCAGCTCTTTCTTACATTTTATTTAGAGACAGGATCTCGCTAAATTGCTTACAGCCTCGCCATGTTGCTGAAGCTGGCTTTGAACTTGTAATTCTCCTACCTCAGTCTCCCAAGCCACTGGGATTGCAAGTGTGCACCACCATGCCTGGGTCTGGCTTTTGCATTCTTGATCCCCAAGCATTGTGCTGTATGAAGCCCAAGCCACACAGAGAGGGCATTTAGAAACCCTCTCCTCAACAACACCAGTGGCCATCCTGGAACGGCCCAATGGAATCTTTCACTGTGCTCATTTAAGTTTCACACAAAGCAGAATAACCACTCAACTGAGCCCCTGCCAACCCATTGCATTGGAGAGTGGCTGTTAGAAAGCCATTTGGTATGGGGGGTTCTTTGTGACATATCAATAATTAATCAAAACCAAGAGAGATGAAGGGGCAGTTGGAGGGGGAAGAGGAGCTGCTGCTCCAAAGATAACAGAAATGACAGTATGTTTGTATGCTTGCTGAAAATTAAAAATGATGCTGTGGCAAAAGAGGATCATTTTCTGGAGAGGTGTCCCTGAGCAGATGTTAGGAAAGGGTCTAGGGCACAGGTACAGATATATAAGCTCCCCTGTGGCAATGGGAAGGAAGGCAGAGTATGTGGGTGGGAAGGTCGGCATCTTAGTTGGTTTCCTGTTGCTATAACTGAATATGTACAGACAGGTAATTAATCAAGAATAGAAGTTTATTTGACTCTGGAGGCTGGGAAGTCCAAAATCAAGTGTCAGCATTGGGTAAAGGCCTCCTTGATGCATCACAGCCTGACAGAAGATAACACACAACAAGATAGAACAGTTGTGCTAGCTCAGTCAGGTCTTTCTCTTCTTACAAAGCCATCATGGAGACCCCACTCTCATGTCTTCATCTAATCCTAATTATCTCCTAAAGTCCCCTCTTCCAAATACTATCACCCTGTGGCTTTGTGAATAAAGTCCACAACACATGAAATTTATGGGGGGGGGGCATGACACATTGAAACTATAGCAGTAGGTGTGTGTGGCAGAGCCCTGTGGATGTTCCACTTCCATTTTTTGATGAGTAGAAAGCGGAGAATGAGCATGGGTGAGGAGGCATTGGTGTTGAAGCAGGAGAGCTGAGAGACAGCAACTAGGAAGGAGGAACATAGTCAACAGGCAGCATTGAGGGCTCTTGCACAACTCAAGGTCATGAAACTTAAATGAACACTGTCAAGGTAGTTTTGAAAAAAGCATATGAAAAACATGGTTTTTCTCCAACCACATTCAACTTCTGGGGACGGGAAGGTTTGGCAGAGAATGAGACATGACCAGAGTGGTGGCTTGGCTGAGCAAGTATCGAAAACATAATAAGTGAAGAAAGAAAGAATGCAGAAAATGCAGCTGTGATTAAGAGCTCAAGATCAGATGCAAAATTATAAAGCAGACCTTGCTGGGGGAGGGAAGAAGGAAGGAAAGAGAGAGAAGAAAGAAGGAAATAGGGTTATACTTTAAATTGACATTATTAGGCAATTGCACTTCCGTATGGATGAGTTTCAGATCCTGTATGGAGAAAATGTTTTGATGGGAATGGAGCCAGAGGAGCCTGAAACAGACATGGAGGTGACCCTTGAGGCAGCCACCCACCCTTGATGAACCTGACTTGTGTTTTCATTTGGTTTCAGTTCTATCTGCCCTTTCTTCCCTACTCCTCCCTCATACTCCTTTTCCCCATGGTCAGCAGGTCTCCCAGAAGCCAGGGCTGCATGCCAGGAAACACTTCTCTCCCAAATGTTCTCGATAGCCAAGTCCAAATCACAATGGCCAGAGGGGTTTCTGTCCTTCTGCAGTTCTATAGCCAGAAAGCCAGCACTTGGCTTTCAGACAGCAAAAGCAAAGCAGGCCCGGCCATACACAGTGATCATCTGGTCAGAGGCATGCCTTGGGATTCTGGGAAGAGAGCCAGACCAGATTCCCACACCTGCCTACCACGGGTATCACCTGTAGGAAGTTAAAGCATGCTGATGAATGGGCCCCTCTCCTGGGCATTAGGCTCCTGGGATCCTTATTTTTAGCCAGCTTATCTGGTGATTCTAACACAGAGTTGGAAACTATTGATTTGTCTCCTTGGGCCTGTGTTTTTTAATATAAGAGTCTAGATGTGCTTCCCAAACATAGATCTCTTTTGATCCTCATGACAGCCTGAAAGGCATCATTATTCCCATTTTTGAGATGGGAAAAATGGAGCTATATAGAGGCAAAGAGATGAGGGGGTGGCCATGTGATCACTGAAATCCTTCCTGGCACTTGGGTTTCAGGATTCTGTGATGATCCAGGAGGGCCAGCTGAATCAGCTTCCTAAACCCATGGGGCTGACTCAGGCATTCACATGTACAGGAGGCTCAGCTCTGACCCATCTTCTCAGGTGAGTCAGATGAGCACCAAGGCAGGCCTACGTGTCCAAGAATGTTACCACACATGAGGGATGGAGGCTTCCTCCACTAACTGTCCCCTCACCTTTCCACAATTCATTCCTGACTACTTACTGCTCAACTGTGGCCTGTTTTGGGAATCCCTACTGGCATCTCTGTACTTTACCTCATTTCAGATTATGTGATGCCTGCACATCTTGGAGGTAGAGTGACTTGGGAAATTCAGAAGGTTCAGTCTAGCTGCATCATTTCCAGAAAAGGAATGGAAAGAGCAGTCTGCACCAGATGACACAGAGTGGCTGGCATCCATGGGAGTGACAACACAGTAGCCATTAAGAAGTTGTCAGCATCCCCATGATGGAATGTCCATTCCATTGTGCACTGCTAGAGAGGAGAATAGACTGGAAGAAGCAAGTCCAGGGGCCTGGAGATGGTTACAGAGCTCCTAAAATCATTCAGGTAAGAAGCCACATGCCACAGTAGGGTGGGAGGTGGAGAGAACATAGAGGGCCACTGGACTACAGCAATTGGCATAGCAGGAAGGAGTCCAGGCAGTGTCCATGTTTCTGGCTTGAGTGTCTGGATGATTGTTGATATCATTCATGAGGATAGGTAACATAGGAGGAAAGGGCCCATATTATCTTCAGAGTCTGTCTGCCAGTACCTGGCACATGGAGGGGCAGCTGTAAAGGTATTGTGGGATTAAATGTTCTCTTGTAAAGGTATTGTGGGATTAAATGTTCTCTTGGGTGAGATCTCTGAGAGACTGTTTCTGTTTTCATGGTGGGAGAATGTTGAGTTCTCTGGCTGAGGGATTAAGCTCCAGCCCAGAAAGAGTCCTGGTATGAGTTAGAAAAAGGCAGTCCCCAGAGAATGGGAGGAAATATTTGTAAATCCCCTATCTCATACAGATGTAGTATCCAGAATATTTAAGAACTCAAAAATGGGCAAAGGATTGAAAGAGATGTATCTCTAAAGAAGGTGTACAAATGACCAGGAAGCACATGAAAAGATGTTCATCATTGGCTATTAGGGAAATTGAAACCACAAGGAGATGTCATTTCAAACCTGCTAGGAAGGCTAAAGTGAAAAAGATGGACAATAATGAATGTTGACAAGAATGTAGAGACATTGGAATCTCAAATTTACTAATGTAAAATGGTAAAATTATTTTGGAAAAAATTTGGTAGGTCAAAAAATTAAACGGAATTACCATGTGGTCTATTCAGATACACACTCAAGCAGAGAATGGAAAACATATTCACAGAAAAACTTATACAAACTCATAGTCATAATGACTAATGAAGATAACCCAAATGTCCATCAGCTAATGAACGGATATGCAAAAAGTTGAATATTAGTAGCCACAAAAATAATGAAGCAATAATACATGCTGCAACCTGGGTAAAACTTGAAAACATTATGCTAAGTGAAAGAAGATAATCACAAAACACCACAAATCATAGGATTCCATTTGTATAAAAGCCCAGAATAAGGAAACTGATAGGGACCAGATAGGGTAGTGATCACCAAGGGATGCGGGAAGGAGGGAATTGAGAGCTACAGAATTGTTTTGGCGGGGGTAATAGAAATGTTCTGGAAACTGATAATGGTGATGGTTGCACAATATTGTGAATATACTAAAATCACTGGATTTTACACTTTGAAATGGGCACAATGGTGGATTTTAAGTTGAGAATTTCATTTGTGTGAAATTTAGCTCATAATTTAAAAAACAAAACAGTGGCACTCCCTCTGGGCAGGTACAGCCTTACAAAGCCACGGTTTAGCAAAGGGCAGGCTGGATTCTAGCACCTTTGACCTTGTGCCTGTGTGCAGTGAGTGACCTGCACAGCTGTACTTGGCAACCTTGAGACAGGGCATAAAGGCTTCTGCCCCATCTGACAGAGAAAAAGATAATGGATTGAGTGCATTTGCCCATGCTGGAGGAAACCCCAACCCATCCCCTTGGGAGAATAAAATCATAGGGATGATTTTCATCCAGCAAGCCAGATAAGCCCCTTCTTCCCGCTCTAGGCATGGCAGTTGACTTTTGCTCCAGCCCCAAGATCTCTCATTCTGTGCACACCCTGCAGCTGCAGCTCCACCTAGCACATATGTTTCTTGGCCAACCCTCTTCCACACACCCAGGCTTGCTCATTCCTTTTATTCTGACAGTGTTCCCCTCTTTGCCTGGCACACATCTGGAAGCCTCCTGGGGGACTCCCTCTGAACCCTTTCAGACCCTCGAATGCTCCACTTTCTCTTCCAAGCCATCTCTCCATTTCAGAACCTGCCCCTACTCACCTTTTCTAGTAACCTCCCTCAGAGGAACCCTGCCTGCCTCCTAGTGTCCCCTGAACACTTATAAAAACACCCTGTTGCTAGATTTTTACATGGGCCATTAACAAGCTGCATGTTCCAACCATCACACAACTCCTCCAGCCTCAGGGTCCCCATCTGTGATGTGTACAGTGCTATGCTAACTTGTCAGGTGGATTGCCATAGAGTGAGAAATGTGTAAGGTTTCATTGAGGCAAATTGACAAGACCCTATGGAAGGTTGTTACTTTTTGTCATTATTGTATAGGCATTGGTGTGTTTCCCTGAAGGGAAGTATTATATGTAATCCATAAGCAGCTAAGTTTCCTTTGATCAATCAGGGGCTCAAGGGCAGGGGAGATGTTTGCTATCTTTGTTCTTACCACCATCCCAACCTATTGAGCTAGATTCCCCCTGGAGTAGATATCTGAACTTGAGACTTTCAGGCCTGGTTATGAAGTTCTTAAGATCAGGGACTCTGCAGGGAGAGAATTCACTGCTTTTAACCTGTTTCCTTACCTGTGAAGTAGGGATAGTAAGAATACCTATCTCGTAGCATTGTTGAGAGGGTTGAAAGAAAACCATGTAGTAAGCCCTTGACAACTTCAGGGGATGAACATGAGGACAATGCGTTAGTTATCTATTGCTGCATAATAAACTACCCCAACATTTAATTACTTAAAACAACAATAATTTATTATCCCTCATAGTTTCCAGGAGTCAGGATTTCAAGGAGCAGCATAGCTGGGCAGTTCTAGCCCATGGTGTCTCATAAGACTGCAACTTCAGCCATTTGAAGGCTTGAGTTTGCTGAAAGGGCTACTCACAAATGGCTCACTCATCTGCACCTGAACTGGTGCTGGCTGTTGATGGGAGGCCTTGTAGCCTCTGCATCAAGCCACCCGAGTATATTCATAGCATGGAAACTGATTTGTGCATTGGGTAACGTAACAGATGAAGGCGGAAGCCCCGCTCTCTTTTATACGTTAGATTCAGAAGTTACACACTGTTACTCTGCAGTGATGTTGGTCATGCAGGTCAGCCCTGATTTACTGTGGGAGTTGAAGGCCATTGGTCACCATCTTGGAGATAAGCTGCCTCAGATGATACCAAGTACATTCTTCATTAAGATCAGTATAAGGGGGCTGGGGATGTGGCTCAAGCGGTAGCGCGCTCGCCTGGCATGCGTGCGGCCTGGGTTCGATCCTCAGCACCACATACAAACAAAGATGTTGTGTCCGCTGATAACTTAAAAAAAAAAAAATTAAAAGAAAAATTCTCTCTCTCTCTCTCTCTCTTTAAAAAAAAATCAGTATAAGGCAGTTCAGTCAGGATGTTTTTTGGGGGGAGGAGGATACCGGGGATTGGACTCAGGGGCACTCAACCACTGAGCCACATCCCCAGCCCTATTTTATATTTTATTTAGAGACAGGGTCTCATTGAGTTGCTTAGCACCTCACCATTGCCAAGGCTGGCTTTGAATTCAAGATCCTTCTGCCTCAGCCTCCCAAGCTATTAGGATTACAGGCATGCACCACTACTCCCAGCTGCTCAGCCAGGATTTCAAGTCAGGTTTGCCAAGCCTAGACTCTAGACTCTCAACCACTAACTCATGTTGACACCTGTTGCTTTTTTTAATGTTTATTTTTTAGTTCTACACAATACCTTTATTTTGTTTATTTATTTTTATGTGGTGCTGAGGATCGAACCCAGGGCCTCACACGTGCTAGTGAGCGCTCTACTGCTGAGCCACAACCCCAGCCCCCGACACCTGTTGTCTTTATGGGAGCAGTGGCTTTCTCATTTAATAAACCTTTTCTGAGCACCAGCTATGCTGTTGGTGCGTTAGGTATTGGCCTTGGGAGCTCATAGCCTGAAGGGGATGTGTAGGCTGAACCACAGCTCTCGCAGCTTCTTTCTACTTCACTACTCTTCCTTCCCTGGGATATTCATATCAGAGGAGAAAATCACCAAATCCTGGTATGTTCTTTGGCAGAGAAGGTTGGAGTTGAATTATAGGAAAGGAACTAACCTTGGAGACAGGACTCCTAGGTTCTGAGTCTGACTCTGACAATGATTCCAGGATGTTTTTGGTACATCTCTTACATTTTGTGGATTCAGCTTCCCTATTTGTAGAATTGCCTCTAAAGACCTCACCTATCCAAATAGTTCATTCAGTTACCATTTTTGGGGCACCTTCTGTGGACCAGTCACTGTTCTAAATGCTGGGCATATAGTAGGGAACAAGATAGATAGTAGGGAACAAGTTACTTACACTCAGATTATGGAAAAGACCATTTCAGGCAGTGAGGGGAACTAAGAAAGGCAAAGTGATAGGGACCCTATTGCACTAAGCAAGGGCTTCTCCAACAAGAAGCAAGTGAGTAAAGATCAAATGATGATGTGGTATCTGGGAAGATTTTGAGGATAGAAATATGCAGGCACAAAGGTACTAAGATGGGGTGAAAGGTTGAGGTGTTTTTAGGGCAGCGAGCCCAGGGAGGAGTGGTGGGAGACAAGGACAAAGAGGGTCAGGCAACATAGAGCCTGGTAGACCACTGGAGATGTGTGTACTTACTTCTAAGTGATGAGAAGCCTTTGTAGGGTTTTCAGTAAGGGATCATATGTGTGGCCCAAGGGTGCCTAGCCTGGTGCGTGGAGAGGGCTGGCAAGGGTATTGGTTCTTTTCACTTATTTTTGAGCAAGACCCCTAGATGTCCCAGCGTGGAAAGACTGTATGATTTGGGACAGGGTACGAGGGATACCACTATGCTATATGCTGGGACAGTTTACTGTTCTCTGAGTTCACTGTGTGTCCCACTCTTGTGGGAACTTCCTGATGCCTTTTCTAGCCAATGGAGTCATTGGTTGGATTAATATAAACTCACCTTGATATTCAAGGCCCTCCTAGTCTGGTTCCCAGTCTCCCAGATTCCTCTCCCACCATTCCCCAGGTTGGGCAGGCCAGCCTGACTACTCACCATTCTCTGAATGCTCCCTTTTCCTTCCCACTTCCAAGGGTTTGCTTGTGCTGTCCTCTCCACCTGAAATACTTCACATCAGATTCTGTTTAGGACATCTTTCAAACTCCATCTCAAAATTCATGTCCTTCAGGAAGTCACTTAATGTTTCCTTCACCTAAAGCTTGTCTCTCTTAGTATGGTCACAAAAGCTTTTTAACAGAATTTTTTTTTTAATTGAAAATAAAAATTTACCGTTTTAACCACTTTAAGAGCACAACCTAATGGCATTAAGTGCACAGTGTTGTGCAACTATCACCTGCTATCCATTTCCAGTATTTTTTTTTATCATCCTGATCAGAAACTTTGTACCCATATAAAAGCTTTTTAATGGAGCCTGTATTCATGAGAATACTTCAGATAAAAGGCATGTGCCCGCGTGTGCACACACACACACACACACAGAAGAGGGGAGAGAGAGAAAGGGGAGGCCAGTAGTAAGTGCACTTGTGCAATTCCAATTCAACAGAACTATTCCAAGAAGATAATCCATTGGCTTATGAAAATGGAAAGTCCAGGTTAGTCTCCAGGCATGGCTGAATCTAAAAGTCTATATGATTCTTTCTTTTGGTTCTGCTTACTCAAGTGCTGGCTTGATTGTCAGCCAAGCTTGCTCTGTCTTGGTGGCAAAGATGTCCATCTGTAGTTCTACTAGCTGAACAGTCCTAGCAGGAAAGATACACTTCTTTCTCATCAGGTTCAGCAGAATTTCCAGGGCCCTCATTCCTCAGTCTGGGTCATATACCAATCCCTGAGCCAATCATCATGGCCAGAGAGCTGGACGTGCTGATTGGCCAGCTCTGAGTCACTGTCCTAGAGCCCAGAGAGGAGTTGTATGACCTAAGGGCAAGGAAGAGTAGTTCTCCATAGGAAAAACAGGATTCTGTCACAAGAAAAAGGAGAAGCAGGAACTGAACAGGCAAAAGCATCTGGCCCATCATAAGGACACTTAGAAATATACCCCCTTCTGTTGTTTTCTCAATAAGTGGTTCTACCTTCACAGGAAAGGCAAGGAATCTCCCCTGTTCCTAGTATTGTTGGTCACCAATGCTGTCCTCCTAAGTATTCCTAGAAGCACCTCTCCCCACTCTGGCCTCTATTGTTCCAGCCACCGTTCAGGGAACACACCCTCTCTCCCACATTCCTGCAGCCCATCTAACCCTGCTTCTCCCCATGTCCACAGAGATCTTTTCTAAAGTCTAAATCTGCTCACAGCTCTTGAAAGCCCCCCTTGTGAACTACCCTTTGGCTTACTAAGCTCTGTCAGATCTTACTCCTATTCACATCTTTGTGGCCTTGTCTTTTGTCTCTTCCCCACACTCATCCTCTCTCAGTCAACTTCTCTTGGGGCACAGTGAAAGGCTTTGCATGCTGTTCTTCGTGTCTGGAATGCCTTAGCTTTCCTTGCTTGGCCTTCATCTCAGGTCCTTATCACCTCCCCCAGGAAGTTCTCCATGAGTAGTACCCACTGTTCCCACCTCACAGTGGGCCTACACCTCCCAGGGGCTCTCATAATAGTACTGTCCACTTGCTTCTTCATGGCACATACAGTGGGATGTTATATTTGAAATGTTAGCCTCTGTTGGCTTTTAGGGAAAATGAGGCTTTAAAGTTTTGGTATAATTTACTTTTGGTAAACTGCACAAACATTTAATGTAGAGCTCAATGAATTTTTACCAGTCTATACCTATGTAACCATCCCAGAGATCAAAGTGCAGAACTCTTCCAGCACCTTCTTCCAGTCATGAAAAGTATCTCTTCAACCCCAGAAGAAAACACTTCTAAAACCAGTTATCAAACTTCATATAAATAGAATTGTATAAAAATTACTTTTTTGTGTTCTTTATAATCAAAATAATGATTCCATGTTGTTGTGGACAGAAATAGTTCATCTGTTTTTATTGTTGAATAGTTTCTCAAGAGTGTGAATTAACCAGCTCATTTATTCAGACTCCTGTTGGTGTATATTTAGAGTGTTTCCAGTTTGGGCAATTAAGAATAAAACTGTTATGATTTATGTTCAGTGTTTAGTAGGTGTATGTTTCCATTTCTCTTGGAGACATCCCTAGAGTGGAATTTCTGAATCATAGGATAGATCTATGTTTAGTAAACTGAAGAACAGTTTTCTATAGTGATGTACTGTTTTCACTCCCATCAGCCATGAATGGAGTTCCAGTGGCTCCATTTCCTAGTTAATACTTGATGGTGTCAGTGTTTTTTATTTCTGCCAATCTGGTAGAGATCAGGAAGGTTGTTTTTTTTAATTTTTTTGATAAATTCTGTTACTTAGGAATCTTATATTCCTTCATTTTAGGTTATCATCTTGAAGCTGCTGTCCCATTTTTGGCTCTACAGAAAAAGAGAAGTCAGGTGTTTTTCCCCTGGCTTTTGTATTCCTGTAGAATAGGGGTTTATGAGAAATAGGGAAAAGCTCTTGTGCATTGATGACATGGTTGATAGGGGAATATTCAAGGGATTTAGGAGAGACCCAGAATCTCCAGATAAGTTTGCAAGAACCTGAATGTAAAATGGACCTGTGTCCTCCTCCTAGGCAGGTGCTTTAGAGGAGAAATGGCTGTGGGGAGCCGGGCAGAAGAATCTCATTTTTATAACAGAGCTCGCTGAAGCCCAGATGCCATTGGGGCTGAGCAGTGTTTCCTATGCACTTGAGATGTGTTCAGACCTAGGAATAAGGGACAAACAATGACCTCTGTGGGAGGGTGAGCCCTCCTCAGATAGGAACAAAGATGTCCTAACAGGTGCCAATGTAGCTAAGTGATGATGTACAACCAGATGTTCCCCATGAGGTCTCCAGAACCATGCTGTGCACTAGAGGTACAGGAAAAGTTTGGCTTGCCTGATATTAAGATTTTCTTCACTGTGAGTACAGACTGAGTTCACTGACCCAAAGATCAAATTATCTTTCTTGCTCACCTGAGCTTGTGGACAGAAATTTGATCATGGTCCCACTTTTGACCCTGAATTGTGCTTATATTCCAGTATTTTCCCTTCTCTCCTTGAGCTGAAAGCAGAGAGAAGATCTGATTCTTCCAGAATCAGTGACCTCTTGTCCAAGGGCTTGACACAGAGTAGGGTTTGGGGTCTGGAGGAATCTGTCAAATGCCCGAATCAATGGATATTTATATTTCTTTGGATGCTTTGTGGTGTCCATAGCATGGTTTTCTGCCCATGGCAAACCTCTAATAATTCTTTGATTGAAAGAAATTTAAATGTTCTTGACCTCAGTTTCCTTGATTGTAAGTTCCTCCAGGGAAGGGTAAGAAGGAGCTACCTGGTTTAGCACTCACCATGGGTAAAGTCCTGAACTGTGTTAATCACTTTTGCCACCCTGGGAGGCAGCTCTGTGTACACCACACTTGATAGATAAGCACTGAGCCCCAAGGAAGGTTGACCGAGAGAGGGTGGGTGTGGGGAAGGGACAAAAATTTATAGAGCCCTCACTTTGTGCCAGGCATTGGTCTAAGCACTTGACATGCGTTAACTTCAGTGACCCTCACTACAATTCAGTGATGTTGATTCTGTGGTTATCTCCATTTTATAGATGGAGATATTGATGTGTGGGTTCTGAATACATGCGATTGCTGAGGACGGTGGTGAGATTTCAGTCCAGGCTGCCTGATTCCAGTGTTCCTTTTCCCAGTCCTGTGCCTGGGCTCTGCATGATCCCCTCTACCCAAACCTTCTCCTTTCCTACCCATCTCATCAGTCACCTCTTTATATCCCTTCACCTCTCCTGACTTCCCTGATGCCACAAGTAGGAAATGTTCATCTCTCTCTTTATTTCTTTGTTCCCATAGCACTTTATTTTAAGGATTTATATAAGTAAAGACTGTGATTTTATCTGTATTTGAGAGAAAACGTAAAGCAATAGTAACATAAGCAAGATAGAGGGTTGTTTTTTTCTCATGGCTGCTCTGCCATCCTAGTTTATCTCTCCTTCAATGACTACTAAAGCTGCAACCAGTACATACATTCCAAGGAGCAGGAAAAAAAGGAGAGTTTTCTCATTCCCTTTAAAGAGATGCCCAGAAACAGCAGTTTCCCTTTTATCTCATTGGTCAGAATTTAGTCACACGGCCACATCTTACTGCAAAGGAGGTTGGGAAATACAGTCTTTTAGTGGGATATGGGGAGGACTGGTTAAAAAGAAAACCAGTTTCTAAAGTAACATTGTTGCCTTAGTATGTATCAGTCATACCCAGGATGGCTTATTTAGCTTTCTCCTCAACTACAATATCTTAAAGGCAGCTCTTCATCATCTTCATCCTTAGCTCCCAAAGTCTAGCCCAAGTTGGAGACACCTGAGATGGGGAAACAAGTGATTACAGGTTGTTTCTTTGGCTGCTCTGTGGTCCATACCATACATAGTTCTCTGCCCATGGCAGACCTCGAATGTTGTTCAGTTGAAGGAAACATAAATCTTCTTGACCTCAGTTTTTCTAATTGTGAAATGGGTATAAATGACCTCAAAGGTCAACTCCAGTTTGGACATTCATGGTATGTATGAATGTAAAATAAAATTTGAAAAATATATGTCATTAAAGAAAGAAAGCCTAGCCAGAGATGGCTATTGTGAACTGCCTTTGTTCTTTCTGTATTTCTTCTCCATAAGCACATATACATGTTTGCAGATAAATAGAATCCCATTATACACACCATTTTATAACCAGTCATTTTCACTTTATAACATACTAAGGGACTTCTGCCTATAAAAAAGCCAGCTTGTAGAGATGATACTCTCAATAAACAGCTGGAACACCTGCATGAAACTGTTTCAAAGAAAATAAAAATCAGTTACAAGCTATCAAAATGCTCTCCAGAGAGCTAGGACTTGAGGGGCCAAGATCCCAATGTGAAGAGAATCACAGCGAGATGAGCCTGACATGCTTTGTATTTTTTTTCCATGAATCTGCCAGTTCATACAAGGCTGAGAAGCACAGAAGAAAACAGAGGCTAAGACCCGGGAGTAAGCAGAGCTTTCAGCAATCTCATGGTGCTAGAGAGAGAAAAATAATTCAAACTAAGACCACTTCTGGGCCATTATACGTTCTCTAAAACATTTATTGAATTCATAAAATTAATTGAATTCATAAAATTTTGACCTTTCAAAGAACCCCAGAGATAATGAAACCAAACGTTTCATTTTATGGATATTGTGGCAGAAGCACAGAGACATTGAGTAACTTTCCCAGGGCCCCACAAAAAAGTAGGCACAGCCTCCTAGTACAGACTTCTGTCACTGGATTGCTCTGTGGCTATTGCTGCTGTTCTCAGCTTTAACATCCCCATTCCTTTACAGCCATCCAAGCCAAAGAGAGAGAGAGAGATCAATTTAATCTTAGTTCTGGTTGAGGCCTTTTAATAAATGAAAGTGCTTTTCTAAAATGAAACCAAGCACAAATCCTTTTATAAAAATTATTGGTCATTTTTTCTGATTACCAAAGTAACATAAATTTACTTTAAAAAATTAGAAAATACAGATAAATAAAAACCCAAGAGTGCTCACAAACTTTTCTCCTTCCCACCAATCCTTGGTGTAGATACTTGAAGCTTTTTTATACATAGGTATAATTTTTCACAAAGTGATTTCATATATACCTAGTCTTTTATAACTTCCTTCCTTCCTTTTTTTGGTACTGGGGATTGCACCCAGGGGTACTTTACCACTGAGCTATATCCCCAGACTTTTATTTTATATTTTGAGATAGGGTCTTGCTAAGTTGCTGAGGGTCTTGCTAAATTGGAGAGGCTGGCCATGATCTTGCAATCCTCTTACCTCAGCCTCTGGAGGAACTGGGATTATAGACGTGCACCACCACATTTGGTTCATAACTTACTCTTTTCTTGGTTGGTGTGGTGATGCTGGGGATTGAACCCAGGGCTTTATACATGCTAGGCAAGTGCTCTACCAACTGAATTATATCCCCAGCCCCTATAACTTGTTTTTTAAGTGATCCTTCTCATCATGGTCAGTTTTCACATAATTCTGTATTCTCTTATGTGATTTTAACAGCTGGTTAATATTGTTAGTAGTCTATTCTATCAATGTGCCATAATTTATTGGGCACTGTATTATTTTTAGTCTTTTACTGTTACACAGAAATCTGCAATAGACATCTTTATGCTTTTCTTGGTGGTGTCCATGATTATTTTATCAGAGAAAAGTCTCAAAGTATGGAATAACAGAACTGAACCTTTTTAAAATTCTCAACATCTGGTTATAAATTACTCTGCATTTTATCAGTGTATGTTTCTCTAGCAATATGCACATAAGTATGGACGTTACTTAAGAGGAGATGGGGGGCAGGTCTTGTCATTCCAGCTTGCCATCTACTTTTCTTGCTCACTTTCCTTTAAATAGATAAAGAACTAGGAATGTAGCTCAGTGGTAGAGCACTTACTTAGGATCTGTTAGACAGTGGGTTCTACTCTCAGCATGATAGATAAATGGATGGATGGATGGGTGGATGGATAGAAAGACAAGCTTCACAGCATATAGTGTAACCAGATTTCACATGCAGACATCAGACTAACCACTTAAGGCCAAAACTTTGAACTGAGCCAGGGCCAAGTTGAAATAGCCAATTTTGATGACTAAATAACCATCTGACCACTTGGTCCACTTTGGTCCTGAAGGATGTAGTCCTACCCTCACAAATTGAGCAGGAAATAAATCAAGAGAAGGGCTATCTTGCCTACTTTAGAAAGCTACATTTCTAAAAAATGAGCTTTTGGAGCTCTCAGTGCCAGAGTGTGCAGTCCTCAAAGGGGTTGGCTGACTTCATGAAGTGATGGGTGGGGATCTGACTGGGCACTCTGCCCAGACCTACCAGTCCACAGTTTGGAGCACAGCCTGGGAATCCAATGTAAGTGGCATTCATTTCCTCCAGGTCTTTAGGGCTTTGTTATTATCTAGTGGTCCCCTGTGCAAATGAAAGATAATTCCTTTGGTTAGTGGGAGACTGAAAGTTATTAGCATTAAGTGGGATTTGTTTCAGAGTTGGGGGATATGGGTTCTATGGCTGATTGGGTGGGATACCTTCGGTAAGACCCTTCTCTCTGGGCCTTCCTCAGTTTCCCTATGTGAACAAGGAAGTAGTTGCCCTGGATTTGGTGAGACTTGATTCCTGTTTTCTAGAGGAGGAAGGAAGGGAGAGGACTCAAGTACCTGGCCCCTACCAGAGCCAAGCACCAGCTGAGCACTTTGTACATCTGAGTTTATCTGCTCCTAACAAAAGCCCTATAAGGGAGAGGACTTTTGTGTTTTTACTTTTCCTGCACTGATACATTTTCATCCCTTACCCACTCCTAGTCCTGGTGGTTTAAGAGTGGCTGAAACTGCCTCCTTGCTAGGGGTAGGCATGCAACTGAGGTGTGGCCAATGAGAGAAGCCATAATGGTGCCCGGACTGGGCATGTGACCCAGGCCAGGCCAATGGGAGTCAACCCTGGGATTTTTGCTGGAAGTATTGGAAAGGAGGTGATCTCTTTGGCAATTGGCCATTCCTACCTTTTTGTGGAAACAGCCTGCTAATAAGAGAGACACAAAAGAAGCAGTCGAGATTCAGAGAGAGGGGCTGGGGTTGTAGCTCAGTGGAAGAGTGCTCGTTTAGCATATGTGAGGCACTGGGTACGCACCACATATAAATAAATAAAATAAAGGTCCATCAACAACTAAAAAAAAAAAATATGTGTATATATATTTAAAAAAAAGATTCAGAGGGAGATGGGTTCATGACAACTTCATTTGAGCCCTGATATGGGCTGTGCTGAATCCAAGCATGCCTCTTATACTTTTTAATTCAAATAACCCTTTTTGACTAAATCAGTTGTTATTGGTATTATGTTATATGCAACTGAAAAAATCACTAAGATCCTGGATATAGCCTAGGCATTATTATTCTTGTTTTGTGTGCAGATAGAGAAACTGAGTCTCAGAGATGCAAAGTAAATGCAGAGATAGCAAGTGGCAGAAATATTTTTAGTCTGTGTTTTTCTCCTTATCTGTCATTTCTCTGCCAGAACTCAGGCTGTCTTGATTTCTTTCACAAAATACAGAAGTAGGAGCAGGGTTGGGGGCCCAGACTGATCCAGGTTCCAGAACTGGTTTGGCTGCTTCCTGATTGTATGATCTTAGGATAACTTAATGAATCTTTATGCTTTTGTTTTCTCATTTGGAAAATGGAATGACAAGAAAATCTACAGCATGGAACTGTTCTGAGGAGTGGGTGTACTGAACTCTCTATGTAAAGCTCTTCAGATAGTGCCTGTCCCAGTCATTTTATATAGGGGCTACCTATGAATTTTTTAATTTCCTGGCTGTATATTGTTATCCTGCCCCTACCCCTTATGGCCTGGGTTACCTAATGATATATTAGTTCCAAATGTCACAAGATAACACATACCCTGGTCACCAGGAGCTTTAAATGTCTGATCTTCGGTTTCTAAAATGCTGATTCTTCTAAAGATGCTGATGACTATGGGTTTAGCAGCCCTAAATCTGTCCCAGGAAGTGAAACTTTGGAGAGGAATTCCAAATAATCAGGCCTTTGCTGACTCGCAAGAAGGGAAGAGAAAGGGGATGGAAGTTGACCCAGCCATTTCAGAAGCTTTTACCCCCCCCCCCACTCTGTAAGCCCCACAGCTGTGCAGAGGAAATATCTTTCTTTTAGAGTTTATAACAGGTGTGACCCTGGGCGCCAACTCAGTTCCAAAGAGTGCATTAGCCTGATAAAGTGTAAAATACAAAGGAATCCCTGAAGAATAACCAGGGAGTGGGAGGGGCTTGCTAGGGTTTCAGGGTGGGTCCTGATTGAAGGTTATGTTAAAGTATAGAGAGCTTGTCAGAGAAGCAGGTGGGAAAACCTTGTTTCTATGATTTACAGCAGTCAGAGGGGGTGCCCAGGAAAGTAATATGCCTGCTGGGTATCATGAATCAAAAGTCTCATGTCTCTGGACATTACTAATGACCCTTGAATCCCCACCTTGCAGACAGGCTTGGTGTCTATGAGCTATTATTTGTGGAGCACTTACTAAGCCCTTTAAATAAATGGCATCATGGAATTTTCCAACAGCACTGCTAAGATGAAGATAATAGCATGACCTTGGAACTTGGGGTCAGGCAGCATTGGATGGATTCTCAGTTGTTCTACATGTGGCTTTGTGCAAGCCACTTGGCCTCTCTGTGCCTTTGTCGTCTTATCTGTGAAGTAGGGGTAGTGATGGCTCCTACATTCAGGGTGGTGTGAGGATTTGCTGGGTCAGCACTATAGAGCTTTGAGGACCCTGGCAAGATGATGGCTACTTCGTTTTACAAACATGGACCCTGAAGACAGAAAAGGGGATCACTCATCCACAATCCCCATGCATTACCTGTGAAAATGAGCCCCAATCTTCTTTTGAGTTGACCCCACAACCCCTGAAATTGCCTTGTACTGGGAAGAGGCTGAAATACTCCCATAATACCCAATCCTCCTTCCCCATCTGAAGTGATAACTGTTAAGAAATTCAAATGGGGTTTTCCTGGCACTGAGGAATGAGAGAGAGTGGGGTGGGGAGCGAGAGGGGGGAAAGGGGTGAAGGAAGGAAGGAAAAGAAAGAAATCAACCCCAATCTCTCTCAGCTACAGGAACCAAAGCAGTAAGAATCTGGGTGGTGTTCCTGAGGTCCTAAAGAACTACACCCCCACTCGAGTTGGCACAGGTTGCTAATTGAAATGTATGTTGAAATGTAAACTCGGGCTGGAGGTGTAACTCAGCACAAAGCCCTGGGTTCTAGCCCCAGCACCGGAAGAAAAAAGTGGGGGGAAGAAGAAAAAGAAACCAACTCATTCATCAGGAGGGATTAAATAGGAGGGTGTAGGGTTGTTGACCTGGGGGAGGGGGGTCTCTTTCCCAGTGGAACCTCAAGGCCTCTAGGGGTAGGCTTCCCACTCTGTCAGTCTTGAAGTCTTGACTGTCTTTTCTTATCTAGGGTCTAGCAGGGCATCACAGTTTGTCCTTATCAATACATGTGCGGTTGACTTTGCGGAACATGGTCTCATCCCCATTCTCTTAACTATTTTCATGTGTTTGCGTGCCCCAGGTGCACGCGTGGCGGAGATATCTCTACTCTTACCTTTTCCCACACGCCAGGAACCATCCCCCGCGCGGAGCCGAGGCTGGTGTGCCCCACGGGAGTAAGACAAGGAGGAAGGTGTGGGAGCTGGAGGCGTGGGGTACCCCGCGAGCACTGGGCGCTGGTCCCCAGCCTCCTCCCGGAGGGTGATGGGCGGCCCGCTGTGGCTCCTCCCCCGCGCCCCGCCCCCGCCGCGCCCCCGCGGCACCGAGCAGCCTGGCCATAGCTGCCGCCGCGCCACCAACTTTCCCCGGAGCCGGCACCGGTGAGTCGGAGTGGCGCGGCAGGTCGCGACGGGGCGTAAGTG